>NC_092164.1:18407522-18652522 GCF_045791955.1 Oncorhynchus clarkii lewisi | reverse complement strand
AGAGGCATCAGCGGTTACAAAACGGGGCTAGCAAAGGGCGATTGCAATTCTATGAATTATGAACAGCTAATTGTTTTTATTCATGAGCTGTGTGATTGATATTAGGGGAAAATGAAAGTCTCTAATTGTCCCCTGATATGAGGAATGTCCTATAGAACTGGACGGTCTGCGAGGTTTCAAATAGACAATTCCCATAGGGCGTCTTTGTGATGGTCCGCTGACGACACATCACTCAAAATAATTCACATTGCATTGTTGTTCTCTGATGGTCTGTGACTTTTTGGTTCGGAGTTGTCTGCCATGCAACCATTGTTGTTACATCCCGAATTCAGAATCAATATGGATATGCAGCTACAGTCTACGGATGGAAAATGAATGTGACTTTAAAAAAAATATCCTGTATATTTTCCACATTTTTCAGAGCGCATGAGATCACCTGACAAGCAGATTTGCTCCACTCTACCCCTCCTCCTTCCCCCCGTGAGGCACCACGTGACCCATAATTAAAACCCAGGAGGGGGAACACCTTAACTGACTCAGGTAAGCGTAAATGAAAAGGCGGGAGGAAAAAGCTGTAATGCGATGAGTGCCAGTAGCAGCAAAGCAGCACATACCTGATGCCATTAAATGCATTTCCCCTGTGTGTCAGCCCCATCCATTTGTCAGCTGCTAACACTGCACGCTTTATTAAAAAAACTCATCCGCTTCAATTAACTGGCCCTGCAAAGCAGTTGAACTCCGCTTTAATCCTGTCAAGATGTTTAAACAGGCAGAGTGTTACATACAGTAGGAGGACATCATTTCAAAGCCCTGTCAGATTTCTTTCTCTCTTAGGTGGAGCAGTGGCACTGTATTGGCCCATGTGAGTTTGCAGCTTTTACCTCGTAGACATGTGCTGCGAGCCTCAGTTCTAGCTCCACTGACGTGACACAAGCTTCACAAGACCCAGTGTGTTTCTGCAGCTTCCTGTGGAGCCTCAACCCCCTCCCACCTCGCCCCTTCTGAGGGGAGGTGGCTGTTGGCACGGTGCTGTCGCCAGGGGAACCTGGGTGGGTGGCGCCGACAGGGTAGGGAGAGAGGTGTAAATTGGGTGAGTGCTGGATGCAAAGCCGTTAGTGGAAGCTGGGGAAGTTTCTCTCGCTGCTTTGTGCCACACACTTACACCCCTGGAGGGGATAGGATGATGAGATGGAGAGAGAAAGAGAGAGCGAGCGAGAGAGAGAGGTGTGGCGGGGGAGGGTCATGGGGTCATGCGATCATGATAGTGATTGTGATTGTGGGTAAACAGGTATTCCCCCCCATCAGCTCCCATTTATCAATTTGACGTTAATGAAATATGAAAATGTAATCAGGGAAACAGAATTTGAAAGGCAAGCAGGTGTGACTCTGCCTTTGATCGTAAGCGCTCCCCGCCGTAATTACGCCCGGAACCGTTCTCCACCATCAGGGGGCCAGTTCCAGATTATGTATTTTTAATCAGAGTTGTTAGCATCCTTGATGGATGCCCATTTACTCAACTCTAACCTTGGATGACGTCTGTCATCTTCACTAGCTGTGCATTAACATGGCTGTCCTGGACATTACTGCGAGGTGAGCCTCCTTCGACAAACCCCCACTAGAGCCACATTTATATGAATATATGCTCCTCTGGCCCCCATGCCTTACCTACAAACTACCCTGATCTACTGTACTGTAGGCTACTGCAGATTCAGCCAATTACCAATGTGGCCTTTGAGGCAAGATACTAAACCCTGGCCATTGTATAAGGGTTGTTTCATGTATGATGAAACCCACATGTATTACGACCTTTCATATGTTCAACCCTCTGCCTAATGATTACATGATACACACTGCGGCTGCATACTCTCAGTAGAACACACAACATGCCACCTAAACATATATCCACACAGTTCATTTAGAGACAAAACGATGTGTGTTTGTCTTCCCAGTGAGTGTGGGCCTAACTGGACCGTGTGCTAACCTCACACAGCTGCATAACCCCCTTGAGGGTGTGTGACACAGGCGACTGTTGAGAAAACACTGACTGCACACTGAGCCTTTCGTTTCCGTACAACAGTGTTCTGGCATACGCAGGCCTAGCGCTACTGCTCAATCTCTGACTCCGTCAGATAGAGTTACCATCAGCTGTATACTGTAGCCTACACTGTCAGGTTGATGTCATTGCATTCCATCGAGTTCTGCTGCTAAGATTTGTTTGTGAAAATCCTAATTTATTCATACCTCAGCTGAAATATACTCTAGTCCACGCGACATGCAGGTTTCATATGCTGGCGGTTTGAAGAACACATGGAATGGAAAACCAGAGCTCCAGTGTCTCTAAATATCCCTGTCAATCAAAACCCGTTTCCTCTGAGTGCGTTTTCTATCTGTCAAGGGTCATAGAGAGTGAGGATGAGGCCTCCTTTCCATCCATCTCTCCACCGCTCCCTCCCTCCCCCCCCGGATCCTCGGAGGTGTATCTCCACCTTGTGCATTTCGTCTAGGCATGACCTGTTGCTAGGTAACCCTGGGTCACAGCTGCACACTAAAGCGGACCCTTTTTTATTTATCAGTGAGTTATGTGGGAGACAGGCTGTAATTTATTAGTTTGATATCGCAAGGCAGAGCAGAGTTTGGGATTATAAAGGAGAGGGCCTATTGCTCATCAGAAAGCTCATTCTGAGTCCATGCTGGGTCCCACTTGACAGCATTCCACTCAGACCATCATAAAATTGTAGATTCACAAGCTTTTTTAACAAGTAAATGATCCAAGTATTAACGGATACAAAACACATGGTAATTGCTTTTTTATAGATTTGGTCATAGAGCAAATGTTGTCTGACCTTCTGACCTTGAAAAGGTAGCTAACTAGTTTCGGTGTAAACTTGTTTCAATGTTTCTATAATTTCATATTTGCTTTGTGAGAGGAATGTTACCAATATGTATTGGTAATGAGGCAGTTATTGTGGAAACAAGTGGCCCTTTTCAGTTTCATACATTTTCTACAATTACATTGACAAGAAGCAAAAAATGAACTGTGTTATATTTCCATGATTTAATCTTGATGTTCCAACACTTTGGTGCTGCATTAATTCCTGCTGCATCTGTTGTAGTTGAATGTGCCAAGCAGGCAGGCATGGGCTCCCTTTCCCTGTGTTTACCTCGTTGGCCTAATGAAAGCACACGGTCGCATCCTGGTCTCACCAATGACGCGCTTTGTTAAATTCTCCCTCTAATGTGCGTGTGATGAATATTTCTCAGATGGTTCCTCTAGGCCATATCTGATCAAAACAAATGCACCTGCACTTTTTGCAACTGCAAGTCCCCTGAGACCAGTAAAAATTGACTCCCTGGCTTCCTCCACGAGGCAATTATGTGCCATCTGTTCCCTTCTTGGTGGTTCCAGCTCGTTTTGTTTCTGCGATTGTTCCCCTAATATCATACCCCTGAAAGTGTTAAAAGAGGGGGGGTACACAAAATGAGGAGTGGCATCGGAGGAATTAATCGAATCTAGTGACAGAACCAGATCCGCACCTTTGAAAGACGATAGTCCCACTGGAGAGAACAGACTATTACCATATTCATGAACTGATATCCAGAGATGCAAAATAATAAGATATAATGTGGAATGTGACTTTTTTTTGTCCATCTCTGGTACTCAACGAATAATGTTATTTTCTTAATTATTTAGCTACGCTTCAGTCGCCCTGTATGCGGGGGAAACCTGACATGACTAGAATTAAATAGATCACATTTGGTAATAACCCCTATGTGGCGTTGTCGTATATGTTTGTAATATAAGGCACGATGCATCACATCATTTTTTGTTACAGTAACTATTGGTCCCATTACTCTCTGTCACACAAACAGAAGCGAGAGGCATGTAGATTTAATTGCACCCTGGTTGGAGGCGGGCGGGCAGCTGGGCTGTGGAGTTTAACAGTCGTATCAATAACATGCGAGGTCTGATACGACTGTGGGCCAATATCATTTCCCATTGATGCTGACAGACCGACGATAGTAATAGTCAGTCAGACGGGCCCAGACGGGCCAGGCAGGGAGCCTCCAGGACTCGGTGTGACACTCAAAAACACGGACGTCTGAGGACCCATCTGTGTCTAGGGAGAAGTTTCACCACGTGTGTGTCGCTCCGTAAAGAAGAGTCGGACAGAGAATGCTGGATCTCAGAGAGGAAATAGCTGTTAGCATCTGAGGCTAAAGAGGAAGCAGAGGAATGAATGGTCTTATCAGTGGTTTGGCGTGGAGGGCGCTCATCTAGCAGAGGACACAAAGATCAACTGGTACTGAGATAGTTAGTTACAGTACATAGTGTTAAGATGTGATGGTAGGCCTACCTATTTAATCTGAGTTTATAATATAACATGGGTGTCATATCTTCCTGACAGCCTTTATGTCAGAGAGCATAAGAAAACGTATCATATCCAAGTTGATAGGTAATATGTTTACTCCCAGACGCATCGGTGCATAAACTACACCTCAGTGTTTCACAGTTCAAACAAGTGCTGGTTCCTTCTTCATGATGAGTCATATTCTTGGGTCCCCCAGGAGGGAGCCTAGCAACAGAACAAACACAAGACAGGATTAAACGCTGATCATAATAAAGAGGACGAGAAGGATAGATACTGTGATGCATGACTGGGAGACCTACCTCAGCACCAGGCCAGCTAGAACAGCAGCGGACCATGGGCCCAAACCAGTAGACCCAGTGTTAGGAACAGTAGTTAGCCACCACAACCGGCCCGGTGTTAGAGTAGTTAGCCACCACAGTAGACCCAGTGTTAGGAACAGTAGTTAGCCACCACAGCCGGCCCAGTGTTAGAGTAGTTAGCCTCCACAGCAGGCCCAGTGTTAGAGTAGTTAGCCACCACAGCAGGCCCAGTGTTAGGAACAGTAGTTAGCCACCACAGCAGGCCCAGTGTTAGAGTAGTTAGCCACCACAGCAGGCCCAGTGTTAGAGTAGTTAGCCACCACAGCAGGCCCAGTGTTAGAGTAGTTAGCCACCACAGCAGGCCCAGTGTTAGGGACCGTAGGTAGCCACCACAGCCGGCCCAGTGTTAGAGTAGTTAGCCACCACAGCAGGCCCAGTGTTAGAGTAGTTAACCACCACAGCAGGCCCAGTGTTAGAGTAGTTAGCCACCACAGCAGGCCCAGTGTTAGGAACAGTAAGTAGCCACCACAGCAGAAACAGTGTTAGGAACAGTAGGTAGCCACCACAGCAGGCCCAGTGTTAGAGTAGTTAGCCACCACAGCAGGCCCAGTGTTAGAGTAGTTAGCCACCACAGCAGGCACAGTGTTACAGTAGTTAGCCACCACAGCAGGCCCAGTGTTAGAGTAGTTAGCCACCACAGCAGGCCCAGTGTTAGAGTAGTTAGCCACCACAGCAGGCACAGTGTTACAGTAGTTAGCCACCACAGCAGGCCCAGTGTTAGAGTAGGTAGCCACCACAGCAGGCCCAGTGTTAGAGTAGTTAGCCTCCACAGCAGGCCCAGTGTTAGGAACCGTAGGTAGCCACCACAGCAGGCCCAGTGTTAGGAACCGTAGGTAGCCACCACAGCAGGCCCAGTGTTAGGAACAGTAGTTAGCCACCACAGCAGGCCCAGTGTTAGGAACTGTAGGTAGCCACCACAGCAGGCCCAGTGTTAGAGTAGTTAGCCACCACAGTAGGCCCAGTATTAGAGTAGTTAGCCACCACAGCAGGCCCAGTGTTAGAGTAGTTAGCCACCACAGCAGGCACAGTGTTACAGTAGTTAGCCACCACAGCAGGCCCAGTGTTAGAGTAGTTAGCCACCACAGCAGGCCCAGTGTTAGAGTAGTTAGCCACCACAGCAGGCACAGTGTTACAGTAGTTAGCCACCACAGCAGGCCCAGTGTTAGAGTAGGTAGCCACCACAGCAGGCCCAGTGTTAGAGTAGTTAGCCTCCACAGCAGGCCCAGTGTTAGGAACCGTAGGTAGCCACCACAGCAGGCCCAGTGTTAGGAACCGTAGGTAGCCACCACAGCAGGCCCAGTGTTAGGAACAGTAGTTAGCCACCACAGCAGGCCCAGTGTTAGGAACTGTAGGTAGCCACCACAGCAGGCCCAGTGTTAGAGTAGTTAGCCACCACAGTAGGCCCAGTATTAGAGTAGTTAGCCACCACAGCAGGCCCAGTGTTAGAGTAGTTAACCACCACAGCCGGCCCAGGGTTAGGACCAGTAGTTAGCCACCACAGCCGACCCAGTGTTAGAGTAGTTAGCCACCACAGCAGGCCCAGTGTTAGAGTAGTTAGCCACCACAGCAGGCCCAGTGTTAGAGTAGTTAGCCACCACAGCAGGCCCAGTGTTAGAGTAGTTAGCCACCACAGCAGGCACAGTGTTAGGAACAGTAGTTAGCCACCACAGCAGGCCCAGTGTTAGGAACCATAGGTAGCCACCACAGCAGGCCCAGTGTTAGAGTTGTTAGCCACCACAGCAGGCCCAGTGTTAGGAACCATAGGTAGCCACCACAGCAGGCCCAGTGTTAGAGTAGTTAGCCACCACAGCAGGTCCAGTGTTAGGAACAGTAGTTAGCCACCACAGCAGTCCTAGTGTTAGGAACAGTAGTTAGCCATCATAACAGGCCCAGTGTTAGAGTAGTTAGCCACCACAGCAGGCCCAGTGTTAGGACCAGTAGTTAGCCACCACAGCCGGCCCAGTGTTAGAGTAGTTAGCCACCACAGCCGGCCCAGTGTTAGAGTAGTTAGCAACCACAGCAGTCCCAGTGTTAGAGTAGTTAGCCACCACAGCTGACCCAGTGTTAGGACCAGTAGTTAGCCACCACAGCAGTCCCAGTGTTAGAGTAGTTAGCCACCACAGCAGGCCCAGTGTTAGGAACAGCAGTTAGCCACCACAGCCGGCCCAGTGTTAGGAACAGCAGTTAGCCACCACAGCAGACCCAGTGTTAGGACCAGTATTAGCCACCACAGCAGGCCCAGTGTTAGGACCAGTGTTAGCCACCACAGCAGACCCAATGTTAGGACCAGTGTTAGCCACCACAGCCGACCCAGTGTTATGACCAGTGTTAGCCACCACAGCCGAGCCAATGTTAGGACCAGTGTTAGCCACCACAGCCGAGCCAATGTTAGGACCAGTGTTAGCCACCACAGCAGGCCCAGAGACTGGCTGGATTCATGCAGCACCCTGAAACACCTCCACTGAACCACATACACTGAACAAAAACATAAATGTAACATGCAACAATTTCCAAGAGTGAAATCTGTGGATCGACGCTGTTGTACACGTTAATCCAGAGCATCCCCAAGCATGCTCAATGGGTGACATGTCTGGTGAGTATGCAGGCCAAAAGGAAGAACTGGGACATTTTCAGCTTCCAGGAATTGTGTACAGATTCTTACAACATGGGGCCGTGCATTGTTATGCTGAAACATGAGGTGATGGCGGTGGATGAATGGCCTGGCAATGGGCCACCGAATTTCGTCACGATATCTCTGTTTATTCAAATTGCCGTCGATAAAATGCAATTGTGTTCGTTGTCCGTAGCCTATGCCTGCCCATACCCTAACCCCACCACTACTACTCTGTTTACAACGTTGACCAGCAAACCGTTCGCCCATACGACACCATACACGCTGTCTGCCATCTGCCCGGTTGAAACCAGTATTCATCCGTAAAGAGCACAATTATCCAGCGAGCCAGTGGCCATCGAAGGTGAGCATGTGCCCACTGAAGTCAGTTAAGACATCGAACTGCAGTCAGGTCAAGACCCTGATGAGGACGACGAGTACGCAGATGAGCTGACAGTTTGTGCAGAAATTCTTCAAATGTGCAAACCCACAGTTTCATCAGCTGTCCGGGTGGCTGGTCTCAGACGATCCCGCAGGTGAAGAAACGAGATGTGGAGGTCCTGGGCTGGCGTGGTTACATGTGGTCTGTGGTTGTGAGGCCGGTTGGACGTACTGCCAAATTCTCTAAAACGACATTGGGGGCGGCTTATGGAAGAGAAATGAACATTCAATTCTCTGGCAACAACTCTGGTGGACATTCTTGCAGTCAGCATGCCAATTTCACGCTCCCTCAATACTTGAGACATCTGTGGCATTGTGTTGTGTTAGAGAACTGCACATTTTAGAATGGTCTTGAATTGTCCCCAGCACAAGGTGCACCTGTGTAGTGATCATGCTGTTTAAACAGCTTCTTGATATGCCACACCTGTCAGGGGGATGGATTATCTTGGCAAAGGAGAAATATTCACTAACAGGGTTGTAAACAAATTTTTTCACAAAATTTGAGAGAAATATGCTTTTTTGTGTGTATGAACATTCCTGGGACATTTTATTTAAGCTCATAAAACACGGGACCAACACTTTGCATGTTCTGTTTATATTTTTTTTCAGTGTAAGATTGAAGGAACAATGATGTTAAAAAGTTTAGTGAACATATACATTTCATACACTTTGTTGTGGAACAGTAATAACATTCCACCATCCTGCAGGTGGACTGCTGTTTATGTAGCATTGGAGACTCAGGATGTTGGACAGTGACGCACTCACCCTCCCAGAATACCGACGGTGACAGTCAGTGGGATGCAGAAAGGTGCTATGAGGGTCTTGCTCTGCCTGTTGACGGCACTCATGCAGACCGTTAGTAAGTGGCCTCCACTAGAAAACAAGAGTGAACAAGTAAAATAAAGTATTCCTCTATACTATTGTAGGCCTACTCCATACCAGAAGTAACTACCAACTCATAGAGATGAAACTACAATTTCATATTTTTTTCCCCCTTCTTTTTTAAACAATTTAATATGTCACTACCAACCTCACTGCTGTTGTGATGGCTATGCAGATGGACAGAGCAACCCCATATGCCACAGCTGGCTGCAGTGTCCGTTGGGTTTTTGATCACTGAAACCAATTGGTGAAAATGAAGAGGGCTGTGCCGGGAAACTCTGCAATGCACGGTTCTTTTCAGGTGGTTTCTCACATTCACCTTTGCATGTATGCACGGGCTGTATTGGTGTACCGAACACGGCTAATTTTGGTTGTTTGACAAAGTTAGTGACACAATTACCCTAGCTAGCTACAGCAGCTAACATGAAAACACACTCTCATTCCTTAGCAGCGGAGTTAGCAAACATTTTTCTCAAAACATTCCAATTCGGAGCGCAATAGAAAAATACGATCGGTTTCAAAAAAGGGGATGGAGTCCCCTTGCTGCTGACAGTTTTTGAATTAGCTTGATTGTTTTAAAATCAATATAAACAATGTAGCTAAGTTGCTCAAGTCAAGGGGAGTTATGCAAATTGCTCAATTACACCCACAGTGCGAAAGCAAGCCAACCCAAACAGATCTATATGGGCTCACAGATATCATCAATATCAGAACAGCAGTAGCAAGTCATTCAAATTATCCTGCCTTTGCTATCTGCCGACATCTAGTGGTTAGAAAGTGCAAGGGAAATTGTGTTCCACCTGTGCTCTCTAAATCTATTTGACTAAGATTGTGCAGCGCCTCCAACATAACGCATCATCATGATGCAGCCTATTTACCTTTTGACAAGTTATAACCTTGCAAGGACATGGGATGGTTGACTGTGGCAATCTGCTTTATAGCGAAACCCACAGTACAGAGATTTTAAATGGGATGGGGCTATCTTACATCTTGTCATGTGATCTGTATTAGGCTAGGGAACTTGAATTTGACAAAGATACACACGGGTTTGAAATGGGTTTGATATGGGTTTGACAGAGAGTTTGTGTGCATGAGAGAAATTGACAGTGTAAGGGAATGTAGAACTATTTTGAAGAGTGAAGAATGGGGAGAAAGAAAGAAAGAGGGATAGCGGGAAAGGGGCTGAAGGGGGTGTGAGGGAGAGGTGTGGACGGGACAGAGGAAGGATGTGACACTGTAGGACGCGGCACAGAGAGCAGTGGAGGAAAAGGAGTGCACCTGGCCCAGGTAAGATCCTTTCTGCTCCATTTAATGAAGGCTAATCAAACTAATAACAAAATACAGGAAGTACTATAACTTTGCATGAATAGGTTTGCACAAGTACTGTGCCCGATATGTCAATGAACTCTTGACAGATTTCTTTGTGCTATAAATTGAAATAGATTTTACTGTAAGTTAACTGTAATGTTTTGGTATTGTAATGTCAACCTTTTCCTTGATTATCGTTTTAAGTAAACCTATAAGGATCTTTTGGGGGATCTTTTAAAGAGGTATTTCTGACATACAGCATTTTGTCAGTTATCATACTTACACAGTAGTGGATGTTGATCACTTGATACTGGTGAAGGTGTCCTCAATAGGAATGTTATCGTTAAATTTTTCCACTCAACACCTCAGCTAGTGCCATGCAGGTCCCTGGGTAACTTAGCAACCAGGGTCCCTCATTCAACATTTAACTGGGTAATGTGAGAGGGGACCGGTAGCTGCACTCTAACAAAGTGACTGTTATTTTTTTCACACGGACACAAAGGCCTATTTTCCCACATTCCATCAAACAAGTACGCGTCTGTACACCTGTCAGTTCTTCTTTGGACTCGTTATATTCAGCAAAATGTGAATTGGGAGGGAAGTTTCTCTTTTCAAATGTGTATATTTTTCCCTGTGATGTTTTGTTCTTTTAAATATGTTTTATTCCAATTGCGTGTTCTGAATGGGTCAATTTGGTTATTTTTTACACAGGTTATCTGTTTTTACACGGGTTATCTGTTTTTACACGGGTTATCTGTTTTTACACGGGTTATCTGTTTTTACACGGGTTATCTGTTTTTACACGGGTTATCAGTTTTTACACAGGTTATCTGTTTTTACACAGGTTATCTGTTTGTACACGGGTTATCTGTTTTTACACGGGTTATCAGTTTTTACACAGGTTATCTGTTTTTACACGGGTTATCTGTTTTTACACGGGTTATCTGTTTTTACACGGGTTATCTGTTTTTACACGGGTTATCAGTTTTTACACAGGTTATCTGTTCTTACACAGGTTATCTGTTTGTACACGGGTTATCTGTTTTTACACGGGTTATCTGTTTTTACACGGGTTATCAGTTTTTACACAGGTTATCTGTTTTTACACGGGTTATCTGTTTTTACACGGGTTATCTGTTTTTACACAGGTTATCTGTTTTTACACGGGTTATCTGTTTTTACACAGGTTATCTGTTTTTACACAGGTTATCTGTTTTTACACAGGTTATCTGTTTTTACACGGGTTATCAGTTTTTACACAGGTTATCTGTTTTTACACAGGTTATCTGTTTTTACACGGGTTATCTGTTTTTACACAGGTTATCTGTTTTTACACAGGTTATCTGTTTTTACACAGGTTATCTGTTTTTACACGGGTTATCTGTTTTTACACGGGTTATCTGTTTTTACACGGGTTATCTGTTTTTACACGTGTTATCTGTTTTTACACGGGTTATCTGTTTTTACACAGGTTATCTGTTTTTACACAGGTTATCTGTTTTTACACGGGTTATCTGTTTTTACACAGGTTATCTGTTTTTTACAAAGGTTATCTGTTTTTTACAAAGGTTATCTGTTTTTACACAGGTTGTCTTTTTTTACACAGGTTATCTTTTTTTACACAGGTTATCTGTCCTAGATAAATACAAAAGAGAATGAAGATGCATCATGGGATTCTCTATTCAATACACGAGAAACTGTGTTTTTACCCATTCACACTCTGAGGTCACATGTTTCCAGGGGGACCTTATTGTGCAGGGCACTGAGGTAAACTGATACCCCACTCTTTCATCCTAGAAAAAAGCCCTGTTGTTTTGCTTCTGGGGCTGAAAGTTTTCTCTAACTAGGGCTTCATACTTAGCCTACAGTGCTGTGAAAAAGTATTTGCCCCCTTTCTGATTTTCTCTATGTTTGCATATTTTCTATAATGAATGTTATCAGATCTTCAACCAAAACCTAATATTAGATTAAGGGAACCTGAGTTTACAAATAGCACAAAAAAAATGATAGTTATTTTATTTATTTAATTAACAAAGTTATGTAACACCAATTACCAGTGTGAAAAAGTAATTGTCCCCTTACACCCAATAACTGGTTGTGCCACCTTTTAGCTGTGATGATTGCAACCAAACGCTTCCTGTAGTTGTTGATCAGTCTCTCACATCACTGTGGAGGAACTTTGGCCCATTGCTTTAACTCAGCGACACTTCTGGGTTTTCAAGCATGAACTGCTCGTTTCAAGTCCTGCCACAACATCTCAATTGGGATTAGGTCTGGACTTTGACTGGTCCATTCCAAAACTTCAAATGTTTAGCTTTTTAGACATTTTCATGTAGACTTGATTGTGTGTTTTGGATCATTGTTTTGCTGCATGACCCAGCTGTGCTTCAGCTTCAGCTCACAGACAGATGGCCTGACATTCTCCTGTAGAATTCCCTGATACAGAGCAGATTCCATGGTTCCTTCTATTAAGGCAAGTCATCCAGGTCCTGAGGCAGCAAAGCATCCCCAAACCATCACACTACCACCACCATGCTTGACCGTTGGTATGAGGTTCTTGCTGTGGAATGCAGTGTTTGGTTTTCGCCGGGCATCATGGGACCCATGTTGTCCAAAAAGTATACTTTTGAATCATCTGTCCATAGAACATTCTTCCAAGCGTCTTGATGATCATCCAGGTGCTTCCAAGCGCTTTTTTTGGCAAACTTCAGTCAACGTTTTGGACTACTGGCGAAAACCAACAGTCAAGCATGGCGGTGGTAGTGTGATGGTTTGGGGATGCTTTGCTGCCTCGGGACCTGGATGACTTGGCTTAATAGAAGGAACCATGGAATCTGCTCTGTATCAGAGAATTCTACAGGAGAATGTCAGGCCATCCGTCTGTGAGCTGAAACTGAAGTGCAGCTGGGTCGTGCAGCTAGACAAAAATAGAGAAAATCAGAAAGGGGGCAAATACTTTTTCACGGCACTGTATATCCACACACGCCATGCAGATTTTCAAAACCAGTTTCCTCGGACAGTGATATATAATGTACATAACATCATTCTGGTAGCCTACGTCACACATTAGGCATCTGACATGATCTGCTGTCCCTTATAGGCACTTGATGTTTGTACTGAAAGACAGAGCTCAGTTTCAGTGCCTTGAGCAGATAAGCAGTGCTGTCCACATGTGGCGACAATAGTGGTCTGTGTTCCGATTGCAAACAACCATTTTGAGTCATTTAGTAATAAGTGAAACTAAGAGACAATGCTGGTCCCAAGGTGACCGGCGAAGCGTTGAGAGTTACAGCGGCCGAGAAGAAGACAGTGTCAATTGAAAAAAATAACATACAGAAGGTTCTTAGGCTCTATATGTTGTATTCAGAGGTATCTGCTGGCACTGCTGCAGAACATAGTGTCTAACCTAAAGGTCTAAGAACATGGTGATGACATGGGAGTACACACTAGAATACTGAGAAACGGAGTACAGTTACAATGCCTTGTCTCAATTATCATAGGACCACCGGAATGTAACTGAAATAATGAAACCTAAGCACTTTCTAAGCCTGTCTTTCTTCTGCAGGTGAGTCCTAGACATTTGTTTTCTGTTCATTGTCAGAGCAGAAACATACACCTCTTTTTTGAGTCTGTTGTTCTTTGATTACCAAAGTGTCTGTCGCTGTTTGAGTAAAGATGTGGTACAAATCACAGGAGGTTAGTGGCACCTTCATTGGGGAGGATGGGCTCGTGGTAATGGCTGGAGCAGAATTGGTGGAATGGTAGAACGGTTTCAATGTGTTTGAAACCATTCCATTTGCTCCGTTCCAGACTTTATTATGAGCCTCAGTATCCTCCACGGGTACAAATGTAGTCTTTCCTTGTCACTCAAATGTGAGTGAGTCACCCTTTTTCTTGCTGATCATTTTACAGAAATTCAACTATTTCACGCTCTTTCCCCAGGATTCAACAGCAAGCTGAAGATTAAAACATACCAGACCAACAAAAAGATTCTCCAACTTTTCCTCCATGATGATAATGAGTTCTCACTCCGAGAGAAAAGCCTCCTTCCCTGGTCTCTCAGTCCTGGTGTCACCCACCGCCCTGTCACCCACCTCCCCCATACAGCGAGACCTAAACTCCCCCAGGGGGTCCATCTTCGCACCCCTATCCCTTACCGATCCACCCAGCTGGGTGATGCTGGCCCTCTGCAATGTAGAGCAGGGCGAGAAAGAGCTGCAGAGCCTTAGAAAACGACAGACGAGTGAGGTGGAGGAAATGAACCGAGAGCTTGACAACGCCATCATTGAGGCTCAGAGACAAGAGCGCCGACTGCTGGAAAAAGTTGAGCAGGACCACCGAGAAGCCCAGCGGCACCTGGAGCAGGTGAAGAGGGAGAACGCTGCGGCAGTGCGGGTTGGACAGTCCCTGGTGGACCGGCAGCTCCGCAAACTGGGCCAACTGAAGGAGCAGGTCCAGAGATGGGGTGGAAGCAGTGGGGGACCCAATAAGAACCAGCTTCAGAGGGGTGTGGCAGAAGTTACACAGCCTTGGGAAATCTCCCTCTCCTTAAAGAGGGTCACTTTTCAGCCCGGTACGCAGCTGAAGGACGTTAGGTTAGGGGAGGTACAAGTCCAGGATCAAAATCTGAACTACCCTATTGGTGTCTGCGGTGAAACAGGGAAGAAATGTGCTCTTCACTCAGGGGAGATGAAGTTTGGAGACCGTGGATCATTTGAAGTTCGGAAGGACCTTTCATCCACATCAAATAGTGGGAGCATGCGTGTAGTCAGGAAGCTCCGCCTGTCCACCACAGACAAGGATGAGCCAAAGTCACCAGTCTCAAAGCCACCGCTCAGTCCCCGGCATCGAGGAGCATCTCAGTCATCCATGGATGAGGAGCTAGACACACATGGCCAGGACCTTTTCCTGGCTATCCCTCCAATCTCCAGCCAAGGGGAGTCGGAGGTAGACGAACCAGAATGTGGACAAACTGGAATCAAGAAAAGCTCCATCCTCAAGTGTCAGAGAAAGCAAAATACACTGGTTCTCATCCCCAGCGAGGAACCCTCCTGCCCTCCAGAAGGCGGCAGATCTGAACATAGTGACCAACCACAGACCTCTCTCAAGACCAGCCGTGGAGAACCCCATCCCAGGTACAGCCTCCTGGACCTATCTTCAAGATGCGCGCGCTCACATCAAAGCCTGTCACCCAGCAAATCCCCCCGTGGAACATCCACTAATGGGGGAAGTCCCCCATCCCCGGCTGGCAGTGAGGACTGCTACAACTACATCACCATCCACTCTCCTAGTAACAATGTCTCCCTGAACCAGGAACACCGACGCGCCATGTCGATGGCGGACCTCTCCAGGAAGACCCGTCCTTTGATCAATGGGGGAAAGGGTGCTCACCTGGGATTTAAGAGAGACAACCACTCCTGTCTATCATCTGCCTCCTCAACCCTGGAGCAAGGGAATGGATCTGAGTCTGGCGGCAGAAGCCCCACAAGCTCGGATGAAAGAGAATCAAGATACCAGGGAAGGAGTGTAGGTTCTAACTGTGTGAGTCGATCTCTGTCCATGTCGGCTATTGACGCCGAAAGCCACCCTATAGCCAAGGAGAAACAATCAGACAATAGAAGGATAGACAAACCAGAGCCAATCCTGAGAGACCTGGAGGAGGAAGCAGGTTCAAGTGCCTTTGAGTCAGCAAATCTGATCAAGCAGTTTGGAAAGCAGGGCTCAGGGCGCTCCGACTTCAACCTGCCCAGCGGGCTCCACGCCACTGTCAAAGGGCAGCTTTTTGTGGTGGACTGTGGAAACGCCCGAATTCAGGTGACCGACCTTCAGAAGTATGTTGTGCAGCAGGTGTCCCCTACTGGAACTGAGAGATCTGCCCGCATCTGCAACTACTTTGATGTGGCTGTGAACAACAAGGGCCTCATTGCGCTGACCTGTGCTGCAGAGCGTGCCGTGTTGGTGTTCAGCCGTCATGGACGCCTCCTCCAGACCTTCGGGGGTAACATGATAGGATCCACCCATGAAGAGCTAGATGCACCAAGGGGAGTGACCGTCACCCGTCTGGATGAGTTCCTGGTGGCCGACATCAAGCGTGGAACTCTAACTGCCCTGATGCTGGACCCCAAGACAGGCGCCAGGCTGGAGCGCACCATAATCACAGGATTCCACAGGCCCTACCTGGTGTCTGCCTGCCTGACCTCTGGGCTGATGGCTGTGTCTGAGCGGGGCAATGAGACTGGCTGTGCGCCTTGCATCCGAGTGCTGGAACCTGGCTGGAACACCATCCGTGTCCTGGGGTTGTGCTCCGGCATGGGGCCTGTCCTGGCCTGCCCCTGGGGCCTCAGCATCGATAGTGATGGGGATGTCTTGGTGGCAGACTGGGGCAGGTTGCACCGCGTCCTGCTGTACCCTGCCAAGGGCCTAGGCTGGCCCCTTGTTACCCAGGGTCTGAGCAGCCCCCGAGGCCTGGCCCTGCTGCCAGAGGGCCAGCTAGTGGTGTCAGACAGCATGAACCACTGTATTAAGATCTACCAATACAAGTGAGACACTGGCGGGGTGAAGCTGTCAAGATGAGGGTGGAAAGATGAAGATGGTGAAGAAGTAGGCATTCTCTAGTCAACACCGATGCAGATTTCAGTAAATAACAACTACTTTGGCATAATCCTAGAGGATCCTGTTAAGAAGTTCATGTTCTTCTAGAAAAAAAGTGAATCATAAGTCACAATGAAGGGTACAAATTGCAAAAGAAGACAGACTGTATAGAGTTGTGGAGAACAGTAGAGAAGATTACATCTTTATTACCGCAGAGGACAATTTCATTTGCAGCAAACATTTTGGCTTGTTTTTAATTTGCCCATTGTCTTAAATGTGATAATCATAGTTTAATAATGAACCAAATGAAAATGGTGAAGAATAGCTGTATATAGCAAAAATATATTTAGCAGAAGCATAGTTGTATTTTAATAGCTACTACAGTGTAGAGCAGCAGTGAATTATTTACACCATATAACACAAAATTAAGGGTCCGTGCTGTCCGGAACCCTTGGGACATCCCTACCCCATAAATGTTTAAGGTAACGATTAAGGTCAGGGTTAGGTAAGGGTTATGGTTAAGGTTAAGGTTAGGTCTAGGGTAAGGGTAGAGGTTAAGGATACGCTTAGGGTTAGGTTTTAGAGTAGGCATGTCCCAAGGATCCCGGATAGCACTGACCCAAAACTAAGGGTGGAACTTTGTATCTGTTATTAGAGTTCTAGGTATTTCAATGAAAATTCAAGACACATTTTAAATGGCTTGCTGTTGTTATGAGTAGTTGATTACTCACAAAATTAACTAACTGTTCGCAAAATTGGCCATTTTATATAATGTGTAACAACAGGGTATGTGATGTTGCTGTAATTTCACCTCTGCCCCTACAAAAAAAAGATTGCCGTTTTGAAACTGCAGTAAAGTGCAGTAACTGCCATCGATTGTGATATTTTGGACGCAGTAATTGCAAGATTACTGCAGTAAAAAGAAAATTGTATTTTGGACACAGTATTTGCAGCATACTGGGGTTCTACTGCACTCTAACTACATTTATACTACAGTGTACTGCAGTTACTGTACACTGCAGTCTGACTGCACATTTGTTTCATAAGGTTGAAGTCTGAAAGCTTTTGAAATGCTGTCTATCCCCAGTAGTTATGTTGTGAAACACAGTAATGTGTAATAGCCTACGCTATGGTAATGACTTGGAATTGAATACATTTATCATGAGACTGCCACCTCAAATATAATCAAATATACTGTGGATTTAATCACATTTTATGTGTATTGATTGTCAATTACATTGTAAATATTTAATTAAACTTTGGATTGGGTTTAAATCTTTATTGCAATGTACTCGTTCTTTATTTTGACTTGTTTCTTAGAAATCCAGTGTCTAAAGTTTCAAATGATAGAACAAAGATAAGCAAGGGTCCTTCTCTCACAGACTGTTGTTTATCTCCCTGTCTGACTCTGATCTCTGCTCCTACTGTGTGAACTCACTTGTCCAAAGTCCTGGCTAAAAAGTGTGCCACTTGGAACCGAGAAATGATATTTCATCTGACCAAATGATGTTGGCCAAACTAGATTAATGTGTAACATCCCAACAGGTTCAATATTTTACTTTTATCATAATATAATTTGCCATATAAACGTACAGTTGGATTTATACTCATGCTTTATGTGCTCATATTGATTGCATTGTATTAGATGCATATATAAAACAGTTTCCGCTAAATAATTGTTTTGCAACAGCAAGAAGTCCTACACTCCCCCTGCTCTTTCAGTAAACAGAGCACAGAACTACCCACACTCCTACACACAGAACTACCCACACTCCTACACACAGAACTACCCACACTCCTACACACAGAACTACCCACACTCCTACACACAGAACTACCCACACTCCTACACACAGAACTACCCACACTCCTACACACAGAACTACCCACACACAAAAAACACATAGGGAAATCCACCCCCTCACAGGCAGATCCAGTGTAAACGGTCTGGTCAACTCCTGCTCAGGCACCTTTCTCAGCTCAGCTCTCTTCGGTACCTGGACCCAGAGGAGGACCGCTCAACGTGATGCTTCTCTCCCAAACACTCTGCCTGTGCTTGGCACTAGCACTTAGCTATGCTGCGTGAGTACTGCTGATCAACTGCTAAGCCTTTACATGTTAGTCATTTAGCAGACACTCTTTTCCAGAGCCACTTACAGGAGCAATTCGGGTTAAGTGCTTTGCTCAACAGCACATTGACAGATTTTTCACCCAGTCGGCTCGGGGATTCGAACCAGCGACCTTCGGTTACGCTCTGAACCGCTGTGCTACCAAAGTGGCATCCACGTTCAGTGTAGCCACAGCTAAATACACTGCCTCTACATTGCCTCTGTACCATGCTTTGTTAAACTGTTACTTTATTCAACACATTGTGGGCTTCGCTGTGCTGTGTTAAAAAAACACAAAAATAAAAAAATCAAACATGACAGAAGATGCAGGACATTGACCGGTCTGCCACCCCTAGGATCGTAGCCAGAGAGGCCCCACTACCCATCTCCGGCATCGAGGCAGGCATGTGTGTTAACATGTTGTTTTAATAGAAAATTTGCCAAATTTGCTGTCAAAACATATAATCACATGTTAAAGTAATTGTCCAGTGAGTCAATAAAATGATTGACTCATCCGATACTATTTTCTGTGGCCAAAGCATACATTTGAGAAAAAAACACTTCAGAAATGCCATCTTAAATTTTTTATCTCAAACAGACCGTTTCAAAAATGCTTGCTGTTTCCTCATAGAGGATGATATCCTCAGCGTTCTACTCACATTAATATTTGTAATGATCGGTATATGTCAAAACCATTCTGTTGTGTTGGGGTAACTAACACAGAAAATGTGCATATAAACAGACTTAATTTCAAAAAATGTGGAAGGAAAAGTATTTATCTCATATTGGAATTTATTGTAGGTCATATTTCATATAAATCTGGAAACAGGCAGTTACTTTAACTTGACACCACAACTCACAAGTCACCCAAACAATGTTTTTTTAAGGTTCAAATAATATTTTATCACATTATTGTTTAACATTTTTGTATGACAGAGATGAGTTAAATTAAAAAGATGCAAAGAAAACTGAAATGGTATGATTGTATTGCATTCATTCATGAGATAATTAAGATACAGGAAAAATCAAGTAACACATTCAGATGAGTAATTCTACAGTATGACCAGCAAAAATAAGTCTTACAGGTACATGTGATCATGAACGGGATAATTAGGTGTCGTGTCTTAGGTACTGCCGGATTAAGTGATATGACATGCTATTCTATAAAATAATTTCTCCGTAATTAATATTACCTGATTGAGCTAATGATGTAAATGTAATTAACTAGAGAGTCAGGCACCACGAAATAATATTTATAGAGCTGTTATTATTAAAGAAAGAAAGAAAGAAATAAGAAAAGTACTATAGAGTTTATAACTAAATATGAAATCTATACAAAACCTCAAGGTAAAGAAGGAAATAAGACAAGTACTATAGAGTTTATAACTAAATATGAAATCTATACAAAACCTCAAGGTAAAGAAGGAAATAAGACAAGTACTATAGAGTTTATAACTAAATATGAAATCTATACAAAACCTCAAGGTAAAGAAGGAAATAAGACAAGTACTATAGAGTTTATAACTAAATATGAAATCTATACAAAACCTCAAGGTAAAGAAGGAAAAAAGATGAAGGTAGAAAAATAGTGATTTTATAAGCATTACCATTAATTATGAAAATAAATATGTTGCAGTTCATAGGGATGGTAAATGACTGTAGATAATGGATCCCATACTATGCAACATATATAACATTATTGATGAGACTGATTCAAGATTAACCCAGGTTATTGTTAGATAAAATACAGTGGACTCCCGAAGGAGAGATTTCATTAGTACAGAAAACATATGCTATGTTTAGCAGTGTTTTGGCTTTATCTAATCATTTGATGGTTTGTCTTTAAATAGTAGAAAGATGACAAGGGTATATGGCATCTGTTGTGAACCAGGATCATTGAGAGTATCGGGATAATTAAGTTGAACTATATAATTATCTTATAGATTACTAAATAGAAATGTTGAGTTCTATAAAATTCATTAGTGCAAACAGGGAGACAGTGAGACAGTCAGTCAATATTTGGAAACAGAAACCATATCTGGTACTGACAGTATTAGCTGCGGCATCAGGAAGCAGATGCGGATGCGAAAAAGGCCGGTTTTAAACCATTAAAGCAGCAGTTGTTAAAAGAGGAAGTTAAACATAGACATAACTATATTGAAGGATTGTCAGTCTAAGAGCACCAGTGAAAGAGTGGGGGCTCGTCCAGGATCCATGTGCAAATTTATTAGGTCAGTTAGACAACGACACAGGAGTAGGGGAATGGGACTTTACATGGAAGCATATAATGCAAAGAGAGGCTAACCTAGAAAAGACTAGTCAAAGAAAAAAGACAGCCGCAGTGCGAAGAGTGGACACCTCAGGTGGGTTGTCCTGGTTGTGGACCATCGTTGTGGTCCCCATCTGGTGGTCGACCCGGATAGGGTTTCTGCGAATGAAGTCCGCTCCATGGCTGGACAGCAGTTGTCCAGTTGGTGGTCGCTGTTGCAGTCCCCCCCTCTGGTGTTTGACCCGGGTAGGGTGTCTGCAAATGAAGAAGTCCGCTCCATGGCTTGGCAGCGGATGTCCAGATTGGGATCGCCGTTCCGGACCCGTCGTCTGGTCCTCCAGACTGGAAGATCTGGGCAGTAACTTAGGCAGATGTTAACAACGCACACACACTCATGAAATATATCATTACATTTCCTCCCAAATGAGCGGCGTTGTGGTTGTATGGGGAAGTTGTTTATGGCTCTATCACCGAAGAAAATGAAACAAAATGAATGAAAGCATAAACAAAACAAAATATAGTTATGCCCCCTTAATCATCTAATTGGACTGTATTCTATCTACGTCCAAGGTCTTGGCAAAATGACCCTATCATGGCATTGTCTAATGTCATATCTAGGGCTTTCCTAATTTGCGGGGTGTTGCTTAGGGTACTATCCTAAGTTGATAACTATATGATAAGTCTACAGCTGTAAGGCACTAGTTTTGGACAGTCAACAGGGATGACCTATTCGACTTCTGAGAAGAAAACTTGTGATTGCTGTAGCTGTAGAGTTAAAGGCCTCAAAATAAATGTTCAACTTTACTAAGGCTGGTATTTTGCTCGGACCCTTAAGTGATCCTAGCATAAATCCTAATTGGATGTTCCGTTGTGCATGTGAGTTCATGCTTACGCAAGCGCACATGTCAAGGGAAGGAGACCAAGTATCCTGGCAGATTACAACTTGAGAATGAGTCTGACTGAGAATGAGTCTGACGTACTCAGGTAATTTTCAGGTCAATGCCTGGAGGTCAGTCAGAATTGGTGTCGAGTAAGTCTGTAGTGGTTTTACAACCAGTCACTGTCTTCCACTATTGTAGTGGCAGTAGGTATGAAGAAGGATACTTCACAGCTATGTTATCCGCGGAGGAGCTAACCTCATGATGGAAGTACTCTAAGTATTAGACCAGTCGTACGTGGTGTGATCGTGATTCATGACTTCTAATAACTTTTCTCCTGAACGGAGGGTTCTATTTATTAGTGGCGTGTGTTAACCATTGGAAGAGTGCAATGGAGATTCCCTTCCCCATGTTGCACTCCGAGTGACTCCTATGTCGCTACTATCAACAGCAGTTTAACTTGTGAGGTTACTAATCCTCTTACTGAGTGTTGCTGGACTGACTGTAGTATTGGTACTGGTACTCAAGGGGTCCAGTTGTCCTACCGATTTATTCTGAAATGTTATCCTACAGGAATACATGATTAGAGCATTTTACTAGTTGTCTTGTAGTGACTACTACACATCAAATCAAATCAAATGTATTTATATAGCCCTTCGTACATCAGCTGATATCTCAAAGTGCTGTACAGAAACCCAGCCTAAAACCCCAGACAGCAAGCAATGCAGGTGTAGAAGCACGGCAAGGAATGATTATTGTTGCCATTTGTTTTGAAGGTGGACAAGTCCACTGGACTTCCTTTACGACCAGTGTGGTACACCTCAGTACTATCTGAGATGTGTTCTAAGATAATCCCCGTCTAGGGGCCTGTCTGCTCCTCACTGTTCTCAAAGGGGAGTTTACAACTAGATTTGATTTATGCTCTGGTTGCCTCGTAAGGTGTTGTCCGTAGTCTCGACCCCCCTCCACAGGCCTCGATAAGGCTTATCATGGGTCTGGGCTACTATTCCCCCCCTTTGTATCTCGGGATCCCCCCACCAGCGGGTGGTGTTGGTATCTGAGAAAAGTTCGGACCCCATGTACGAGTTGTCAGTGGCCGCGTTATTATGAGAGTGGCTGTAACCTTTCAACCAAATCTCCTGGTGTTTGTGCTTCAACACCCTCAGTGGCTGTCGAGGTCTGTCAGTCACTACCGCGTCCGCGTGTGGCAACCTCTTCAGTACCTGCAAACTGAGATGAGGATGTCGGTCTGTGATATCGCAAAGTGTTTCACCAGTGGGAGTCATCGGGTCAGTTGCTGGAATGACGCCATTAGTGTCATTGTAAGGGTTGACAGTCCCCCACAAAGCGGAAGGTGTGTCATCGGATAATTCATCTCAACTACCGTATTGCAGGACTGCAAGGAGGAGGGAAGTTGCTCATTCACAGAGACAACTGGCTCGAAATCATGAAAATAATTTTCAATCAGATTAGCTGATGGAATGTGTCGAGATATCATAATATCTCCTTGGATCGGATTCTGCACCAAGTGTTTTCTAAACGTCTTTTTCCCAAGGGGTGCTTTCGACAGATACCCCTCGTGAATGACTGCGATGCAGCTAGCGTTAGGGGGAGACAGTGTGGTCGGTGGAGAAGGCACTGTAGATTGTGACCATACCTGGTTGGTTTTCCAATCCATCAATGGGAGTAATCGATCCATCAAGTATGCTCCAAGTAGCAGGTGCACAGTTTCGAGGCTGGTAACATACACAGGGTGAACGAGCGATACGTCCTTGAAGTGTAGTTTCAGCATGACTCTCAATGTGAGAGGCGAGGTAGTCTGAGTGACCCCTCGAAGTGTAGTGTCGCATCGTTCCACTTTTAACCAACGTTTAGTTGGCTTCAAAGCTGTTTTTAGATCATCAAACAATATTTGAGAGATGAGTGATATTGTCGCACCCGAATCAATTAGCGCATGACAAGTTAAGCAGTCCGCCAGGACTGTTTCCAGGTATGGTCGTTTCGATTCGTGTTTAGTGGACATATTCCCTACAAAGTGGAGTGGTCGTTCGCAACGACGTGATGTGTCAATTCTGTTCAAGGTGGAAGCAAATCGACTTTTCAGATTTTGAGTGGGCTTGGCTTTAACGAAGCGTTTCACCTTTTTCTTCGCAACCTTTGTATCAGAGTCTATAGACAAAGCCCGTGGGCATGTTTCTTGATCAAGCGGGCCCTGTATAGGGTCTCGAGTGAGAGCGGGAGAAATTTGAATTTTAACGTCCTGCTGTCCGGTAATTCCTCGTCTAGTCCTTGTGACTTATCTTTTACCCTTTTCTCAAAAGTTTCTCGCTTTAGTTCTTCACGTAGTGGAACTTCTGGAGAACATTGGTCTACGTTTTGATCATCCTTCAACCCTTTGTTACCCTTGTGCTCTGACACTTGGTGTGGGTTGGGTGCAGGAACGTGGTGAACAGGTCGATTGTAGCGGTAGTCGTTTTGATGGCGACGTACTTTACAGTTATTTTGACCGCAGAGGTCATTGGAATCATGGTTTCGTGGTAGAAACTGTTGGTGTGCGTCATCTCTCAACGCTCCAATACCTGATAATGCACCCTCTAACTGGAGTGAGTGCTCCTGGTCAAACTTCAAAACCAAGTGGTCAGGGCTCTTAGCGTTGTGAGCTTTTGATGCCTCAAAAGCTGTGCTTGCAAGCTCTCTGAGTTGTAAGATAGGCAAGCCAACGTGGGCGGCAGGGCCCAAGTAGGTAATGATGGTAGGATACATGTTCGACAGGAACATTTGTTTAAATGGTAACAGGTCTTCCATGCCTGTTTCAGTGAGTAGGCCAAAGTAAGCTGAACGAAGCATATGATAGTAAGCTTGTGGGTTTTCATTCTGAGCTTGTTTGACCGTGTTAGCCAGTGAGCTATCATGTTTGCAAGTTGCAGAACCACTGAATTCTAATTTCAGAGCTGTGGCAAGTTTAGCATAGTCATTTAGCACGTGTTGCTGTTGTAGGCGAATTAACCTTGTCACGTGTCTATTCGACGTTCGCTTCAACAGGTAAACCCTGTCAGAACCCGTAGCGTTCGGGTAGCCATCCAACGCATCCTCTATGTCAGCTAGGAACGTCTCAGTATCGTTTGGCTGACCTGGAATGGGGTCAAAGGTGGGGAAATTCTAGACGAGTTTGTCAAGGTAATCCGCGTCAAGCAGGCGGAGAGGGTTGGCTTCATCCTGTGGGGAAAGTGGGGCCGAAAGGCCAAGAGGAGAAGCCAAGCTTTGGCTTTGTTGGCCAAGATGCAACATATTACTCAGTGCCAAATGGCCAAGAGGAGAAGACTGAGGGACACATGATGGAGGCAATGTCTGAAACCTATCGTCTTCATTCCTTTGAGTACCGGGCTCCGGTTGCTTGGATGGATAGTCACGATGTAGAGCGTGACCATTCTGGACTTCCTCCAGATGGTACCTAGGGGTGGTATTCTGCTGCATTGCAGAGTCCACTTGAGTGCTTAGAACACTGATTTTGGACACGTGAGTGTCGCACTTGCTTCTTTTGGTCTCAAACTTATCTGTCATGGTTTGCAGATAGAGGTCTTGAGTACGGATCGAGAGATTCAGTGATGAGATTTCTTCCTCTTGCTTGGAAATCTGGATTTCCATCTTCATCACCCGAGTTCTCTCATCATTCATTTGGTCAGTGACTTCAATGAGTTCTGCTGATTTGTCATCCAACTTAGTCATTGTGTTCATCAATTGATTGTCTTTGGTCTGCAGAATTTTGAGTAGAACCGTGTTACTCTGAGTAACGTTCAACAAAACTGCCTGCATGTTATCAAATTGCGCGCTCCTGTTTGTAGATAACTCAACAGATTTATCTAGTTTGGAGTGGACTGCATCGTATTTAGTTTTGGCTAAATCGAGTTGTTCCTGGAGACCACGATTTTGTTGAAGAGTTAGTGCTCGTTCATCGTCATAAGTATTTGCAATTACTTTTAATTGTTCCGATTTCAAACGCAGTTCCTCGACTAGCAGAATGTTTTCATTTCCTGCTTTTGTCAATAGTTGCTCAGTTCTCTCCACCTGTCCCCTGACGCAAGAGCACAAAAAAAGAGCTTTGAGGATGGGTGAACTTGATGGAAGATTTGGGTTTAGATGATGCATAGACACAGACACCAGAAGCACTACAACTAGCAACTAGCACTGAAGTGCAACTCGCACTTCAGTGTGAGGATACGAGGATACGCCGCTTTAAAAATATAATTCAGAGCATGGGTTGACTTGGTCCTGAAGAAAGAGTATATAAGAAGCATGCTTTCAATGGAAAGGCATGATAGTGCTACTTGACTTATCACTGACAGACAGCTCGTGATACTTCAACTATCATCAACCTAAAAGGTAAATATCTGACTTTCATACTCTAGAACAATTGTATCTCTTGACTTCTGATTTCTGGATGAGACATACTGAGACTGCTACCCAGTACACTCCTTGTGCTGAATACATCCAGTTCCTAACAGGAGTGGATAAATAGCAACAGTGGTGTTGCAAAGGGTCTTGGTCTCAAACCGTTCTCTTCACTAATCAGTAAATCATAGTACAAACTTCTAGTAGGAGAAACAGATACTGAGTGATTGGATAAGCCTCTAGAACAATTGTGAGTGGAAGAACATACTCTTTGGGGACCAACCAGGTCAACCTACGCTAAGGTAATTAACCGCTTGTTGTAATACATATATAAGGCATTAATAGTAGTAAGTGTTTTGATGATGTTTGATGTTATAGATTAAGAACCAAAAATAAACTGTTTTAACGTGTACAACTGTGTGAACTGCAAACATTGAATAAAAGGTAAAAACTAGACCCAAAACCCTAGGGGAGAGAACACCTCTGACACTCCCAATCTAGGGAAACAAGTCTAGGTTCTACACTAAAGACAATATAATGGTTTGGACAGAATAATAATTTTATTGTAATAGTAATACTCTATATTAATACTCAAGCAGTATTAGTCGACGGACATAGACTGTAAATCGTAACCAAGTTACAGCTTGCGTGAGTCCAGATATAAGAGCATACCAAGGGAAAGTGAAAGTAAAGATTGATATTATCTAGGATCCCGAAACAAGCCTAACGGCATCACACAAGGCTAATCTCCGAATAAAAGGGCAGGATACATAACCAGGTCAGTCTGGACCGGACCTGTGAGTCACCTGTTAGCAGGGTGACATAAGAACTTGAGTGAGACGACTTGTATCACTCTTGACGGGGGTACCTTAACGGTCCTATAGCAAAATCCCCTACCGCGACACCCCTCATGTTAGCCATGTCTGGCACGTGCTTCAGCTGTGCACTGTGGTATTGGACCGATGCCACATTTTTATGGCGATACATTAGTGCAAAAGTGGGGAGTACCATCACAAAGCCTGTGTTTGATGGTTGATTTTGGAGAGCGTTCGCAATTTCGGCAGTTTTTTTCTCACTCATGACATAATTAGGGTTGGTATCGCTGCTGAGGTCAGAGATCAATCCTTTTATGGGTGGAGGTTCACTAATTAGCGGAGGAGTGGTGACCACCTCCTTTGATAGCTTGCACATTATTAGAAAAATTTAGAGGAAATATTTTCCTATTTTGTTCAAAGTTTGGGTTTGCAATTCATTGGAAGCTGCAAAGACAAGTTTAATCTATTTATAGATGTTGATGAACTATCAGTACTGTACCAGTAATGTGGAAGTTGGACGTGAATGTATTTGCAAAAGCAAATTTAATTAATTAATCAATGCCAATGATTAATCCTACCTGGGTAGGCTATCTGGGTATTAAACTTTAATTACCCTGAGAAGTTGCTTCATCTAGGTTAATATGAGAAGTTTAAAAGTGTCTCATTTGATTGGAAGAACATTAAGGTATGTTCAACAATTTAATTTATTGAATTGAATGAGACGATAATCCGTACAATCTCCATTGATTGGATATCATAAGTGTAAACAGTAGATCAAATGTTGGGAACATTCAACACTGTGGTACACTTCTCCCTAAGGCCGAAGCCACATGGGATTCCAGCTGGGGCGGGACTTCTGTCAGTACTGGATTACTGAATGGTTTTGCAAAAACCAAATGTTCCTGATTGATCAATTTAATGATAAATCAGACCTGTATAGGCTAATTGGGAATTAAAATTGAATTAACCTGAGAAGTTGCTTCATCTAGGTTAGTTTGGAAAAAGTTTACAATGTTTTATTTAGAAAACTCATCAATTTGGACATTATTTCAAATATCTATTTCAGAATGTAAATTGCCAGATTTACACTTATTAGTTCAATTGGATAAGACGTTGATATCCGTCTGGATATCATTAGTAATGACTTGAGTGTGACCTGAATAATTCTTCATGAAAGAATATACTAGGGCACATCAACGGTCAATGATTTCACACACTGAAATCAAACGGAACTACCCAGGGCGGGACTTCCGTTCCGCAAGGCGGAGGAATTTCAATGTAGCACAAGAAAACAAAATGGCTATTTCCCTTGTTAGCTTTAGCATGCAAGCTAAATCCTCCCTTGTGCCTGAAAATGCAGCACATAGGATTCCCTTGGCAAGGGAAAGGTTTTACTTATAACGTATTATGTTCAAACCCTTTTCTGCGTTTTTTGACAATGTTTTAACCGGAACACGCGGCAACAACTAAATGCGCCTTGGTCTACTCACGAGAGAGACAGAGATACATATCGCTGGTCAAGCTTACATCTCCTGAATTTCAATCGGCTGGTTCTTTGTCCTTGCTCGACAAATTAATAATGACAGAGCCTACCCGCGTCTGAAACGCACCAGGCAGAAATAGCCCTGCGTTTGGCCAAACACTCTTTTTCTCAGATTTCTATAATTAGCTTTATCAACCCTCAGAAATGTATTCGCTTACGTTATCCACTGACTACGTCAGAGAACAACACAGAGGCGGGGAATCCTCAGCACACACACACCCAATAATGCTTGTCTCTAATCACTCCAAAAATGTGTACGATAAACTTGGTATATTATGTAATCTGCTTTTCTATTTTATACAGGCTGAATCAAAATGAAAGCATCATTCTATTTTAGATTCCTATCAGGGGGCTCCAATAATGTCGTGCCTTTGGCTATGCCGGATTAAGTAACATGACATGCTATTCTATAAAATAATTTCTCCGTAATTACTATTACCTGATTGAGCTAATCATGTAAATGTAATTAACTAGAGTCGGGCACCACGAAATAATATTTATAGAGCTGTTATCTTCCGAATAAACTCTTAAAGACATAGTAATATTTTACATCAATAGCAGTCAATATTAATCGTTACCTTAATTCAGTCTCATCTGAAAGTTGTAAATTCTTGGTTATCTGCACGAACCCTGGCTAACAAGTTGAATCAGCAATACAAAATTGGGTTTAATTATTTATTTACTAAATACCTAACTAATCACACATAATTATACATACACATAATTAAATCATAACTTGATTACAAATTACATCATAAAGGAAAACGTCCCTAGCGGGCGGAACAGATATGACAGCTTGTTACACAAAGAAAAGGGCTGGGTTAGAGTGAAAGAGCGGGAAGAGTGAGGAACAAAGGGGCGAAGCTGTGCTATCGTAAATACAGTATCTTATGCATTCTAAATGACCGCCCATTTGGAAAAGGAAAATGCAATAAATATTTACTCTGAGTTTCGGTAGGTTGGTGGTAGATGGAAGGCCGTGTTGCCCAACCGAGTCCTTTGTCCTTTGAAGAATATCTCTGCTGGTAAATTGAATATGTTGTATAACGTCGTTGTGTGGTAGACGGGATAGTCTGTCTGTTCCTTCCTAACCCTCGTTTGCAGCGGCTGTTGCTAACTCAACGGCTAGGAGGTATCACTTCTGTAGTGAATAAGAGTTCAAAGTCCATACCAATCGCAACCAAAGCTCATGCTGATGTTGGCTTCGTTCTGTAGTTATTATCTGGACCATTCTGACATCGGACCGTCGTCCTCGGAACAGGAGGTTACATTGTCGTCAAGGATTTATATAGGAAGGGAGAGAAGGGCGTGTTTGAAAAGATTTATAGACCATGTCCCTTCACAGGGGCGGGCCACTGATTGAGCAGAGCCCTAACCTTATGAAAACCCAAATCTCACATTTTAGAAGCTAAAATCACATTTCATCCCATCACAAATAATTTAATATTCAAACATTTAAATTGAACAACAATTCCATGTGAATCCGATAACTCTGATGTGTAGACTTTCCACTGTAGAGTTTATGCCATCTTATCATTGATGAGAATGTCTCAGATGACAACCGAACTGACATCATATTCATTAAGTACCACTGCATATGTTCAGTTGGTCGGAATACCAGAATATAGTTAATTTCCCCCCACCTTCTGATGTTCGCAGAATCTCTATGTTAACCAAGGGTTTTGCAAATGTAACATCAGTAGGGTAGAGAGAGGAAAAAGGGGGGAAGAGGTATTTATGACTGTCATAAATCTAAGCCTCAGGCCAACGTCATGACATATGTGTAAGCATTTCTTAATGATATTCTCATGCAGATGTAAAGAAAAGGTTCAAAGTGTGATGGTTGTTTCAAATCAACATGTCACTATCACAGAGCCTGCACCCCAGAGAGGATGGGATTTTCTTCAGCAGGGCCGTCCTTGGTCTCTAAAGCCAGCCGTAGTTGCTGCCAGAAGACCGCGGTGTGCTCCCCAACTCTGGGCCAGCTCAGGTATGTGCGTTTCTTCACTAGCTTCCTCATCCGGTGGTAGGGTGACAGCTGGTGGGTAGGGATCTCCTCCAGGAACACCAGAATCAGGACGTCCTTCTGCTCATCAAAGAGCCGGAAGCTGGCCACCTGGATCTCCCGGGAGCACCACTCACTCTCCAGGTAGCGGTGGCTGATGACACAGATGGTCTTGCGGCTTCCGTAGATGCCGTCCATAATGTTGTCTATGATTGGTTTGCCTGGCTGGAAGTCCCGGTGGTGGAGACACAGCTTCCAACCCTGTTCTCCCTCCAGCTCTGGCAGAAGCTCCCTCAGGACCCAGGGCTCATCGTGGGCGTTGTAGGAAATGAAGGCATCGTACTGACAGCCATGAGGCTTGTGCTTATTCCTTTGCTTGGTGTCATAGAGGAAAGCCAGGAAGAGGTAATAGCCGTAAATGACCTCCCATTTCAGGAAGTGGTAGGCAAAGGATGCTATCAGGGTGAGGAGGACCAGACAAGTGGTAGAGATGTAGTAGTAAAGTCCTAAGTCCACTGTACAGAACTGAAGCTCAACATCCAACAACTTGGTGTCCTTTAGATCGGCAGGATAGTTGCAGGTAAATTCTCCTGCACCAACAACTTGTGTTTGGTTGTTGCTCTCCATCCACTGGACAAACCAAGCATCGCTGCAGCCACAGGTGAAAGGATTATCTTGCATGTCCAGGTATGTCAAGGCAGGGAGAGATTGCAACACTGTCTCATTGACTGTTGTTATGTCATTCTTTCTCACCTGCAAGAAAGTGACTCTACTGAGGTTTGCTCCTTTGAGGAAATCTAAGGACTGAAGTCGGGCTTTGGGCAGATAAAGTCTGTTGAGACTTGGGGTTGGGTGAAACAGCTTTGGAGTGAGGGCTGTGAACTCATTCTTACTCATATCAAGGAACCACAACTGGGGTGTGTGAATGAATGTGTCTGGGTGCAGGTCCTTAATGTTAAGACTCCCTGCCTGGAATGACAATAAAGATGTCAGACCTTCAAGAAAGTTGATTGGTAGATGACACAGTCCCTTGTGACGCTGACTAAATATCAAAAGGTTCTCCAGAGATGTCAGATGAGAGAGGGGTGGAGGGTCTAATTTATCATCATTTACATATGTGATGTAATTACAGGATATATCAAGAGTTCTTAAGTGTGGAAGTCCCGTGAGCACAGTATTTCTTATGTCTATTTGAGTGATCTTATTTGACTGGAGTCTAAGTTCTGTAAGATTCACCAATCCCTCAAAGGCTCCATCTTCAAGACTAGCAATCTGATTGTCAAATAAAAGCAGGGTCTTGAGTGATGCTAAGCCTTTAAAGTCTCCTTTAGAGATTGAGCTCAGCTTATTGTATGACATCGACAAAAATTCTAGTTTGTGCAAACCACTCATGAAGTCATCATTCAAGGCCAGGATTTTGTTTGATCCCAGTTTAAGGATCCTTAAGTCTTTCAAATCCTGGAATACACATCCTGGTAGGTTGGAGATTTGATTGTGGAAAAGAAAGAGTTGTGTGAGTCCTGTAAGATTGGAGAAATCTGAGCAGCCCAGTTTATGGATGATATTGAAGCTGAGATCCAGGAGCATTAGTGTGGATATATTTCTTGAGGCATCTGGTACGGAAGAAAGCCTGTTGTGGCCCAGTCTCAAGGTACTTAGTTGCTCCATTGATCTGAATGATACCTCTGACAGCTGAATAATATTATTATTTTCTAAGTCCACTTCGGTGACTTGTTTACATGACTGCAGAAATTCCTCAGACAAAGCACTTATGTTGTTATGATGCAGTCGGAGCAAGCTAAGTGTGGGTATATTGCAGGCAAAATCAATGAGAGCCTTGACCCTCTCTTCACTAATGTCATACAGTCTCAGATGGACTAATGAGGAGTTGACTGTCTGCAGCACCATAGCCATCCTCTCCAAAGACATCTCAATCCCGCTCAGGTTGAGACTTTTGACGTTTCTCAGAAAAGACCTGTCCAGGACATCCCATTCCATGTGTCCAAGTTGGCCACAGTAGGCGATGTCTAACACCTCAAGGTAAGGAAGAACATCTGTCGTGATCCTGAAGACTCCCAATGGATTCCGGGATAAATCCAACAGCCTCAGCTCTATAGACATGTTTGATATTTCTTGTGATTGGAAAGAGGTGAACCTGTTGCTCCCAATGTACAACTCCTGTAAGTGTGGTAATTGTACGATGGGCTGAACTTCCTTCATATTATGAAGGTTGTTCTTGGTTAAATTCACTGTCTTCAAACTGGAGAGAGGCTGAAATGATGAGGAGCTGATGGTTGCAATGAGGTTGTTGTCCAGATGTAGCAGGGAGAGGTTGGCTAGGCCCTGAAACAAATGGTCTGACAGGGTTGTGAGTCTGTTATGAGCCAGATTCAACTCTCGAAGCGCCTTTAGGGGTAAAAGAGCGTCATTGTCCACTTGAGAGATCTGGTTTCTGGACATGTTTAGAATTTTGAGGTTTGACAGTCCTTTAAAATCCAACCTTCTGATTTTGGAAATATTATTCATGGCCACATCTAAAACACTTACTTTACAAGGAATATTTATAGGCATGACTTCAATATTCCTGTTATAACAGAGTACTTTCATGTTAAAGTTGTCACTGAGATTACCCCGGATTGTGCAGTTTTTCAGGAAGTACCCACATACTGGATCAGCAAGAACCCAGCAATACATCAGGAAACAAAGACAGAGTCTCAGCTGAGAGAATGTAGACCCACTTCGTTCTCCTGGCATGGTTATCTTGAGTGTCATTGTGAGGAGCTTGACATCTACTTCAGATCTAAAGAGAAAAACAAAGACAAATACAGTGACTAGCTGTTACATCATTTGGGGGATGGAAATGTAACATAATTAAACAATTTAATGAAGTTGCAATAACACTGGTAGCTGTTGGTATTGTGGTCCTCAAAATAACTGACAGATTATTATTTATAGGTCATCCAAATTATCAACATAACTCACAAAAAGTTTGCTTTACTGATAAAGACAAACTAGAGTAGAAAGGAAAAAAGGTAAAGACCACTATCAAATTAGAAATGAGTAGATAAGGGTAATAACATTGTCTGAATAAGAATAAAACACACATTTGTATGATATTTTTGAAGAGATAGACCAACAAAAGACAACTAAAAACAGCCAGACTACATAGTAATAATTTTTACTCACAATTGTCAGAGGAAGACAGTCACAGTGAGCACAAGTGCAGCATAGGACTGTAATCACCTGAGTCCCGGTTCTACCACCCTGCTCCAAAGAGCACTTCCCTGGCATTTTACTTCACTAAACTTTATTCAAAATGTATCTTGGTATTTGTCTAGATTGATTTCTCACAAACAGCTACAACACAAGTGAAAACGAAACAGACTGGGTTGACCTGACACACAGTTGACTAAGGGGCTGAAAAGAAGAAGTGACAGAGAGAGAGTCGGGGGGGAAGTCAGGCTTGTTTGCTCTCTCTTGGACCGTATAAAATACTGATGCTGACCATATACGGGAACTTTCCGAGACCTGAGATATTTATTTCCTAGAACTAAGAACATTCTGATCCAAACATCAAACGGGTACTAACACTGACACGTTTTACATTCCAGAGAATGTAATGTTAATTTCTTTATCAGAAGTCGCCTCCAACACTGTTTTCTAGAATTTGGCAGGACATCCAACCGCCGACCACGCCAGCCCAGGACCTCCACATCCGGCTTCTTCTGAGACCAGCCACCCGGATAGCTGATGGGTTCCACAAACTGTCAGAAAGCATCTCATCTGCGTCCTCCTCACCAGGGTCTTAAACTGCGTCATAACCGTCTTTATTGGGCAAATGCTCACCTTCGATAGTCACTGGCATGCTGGAGTGTGCTCTTCACAGGCATTTTAGAGGAGTGGGACAACTTTATGCGAAGTGTGTCGCTCTGCATGAGGCAAATGGTGGTCACACCAGATACTGACTGGTTTTCTGATCCATGTCCTACTTTCTGTGACCAGCAGATACATAGCTTTTTTACCAGTCATGTGAAATCGATAGGTTAGGGACTAATTCATTTATTTAATTTGATTTATTTCCTTATATATTTTTTTTATTTGACCTTTATTTAACTAGGCAAGTCAGTTAAGAACAAATTCTTATTTTCAATGACGGCCTAGGAACAGTGGGTTAACTGCCTGTTCAGGGGCAGAACGACAGATTTGCACCATGTCAGCTCGGGGATTTGAACTTGCAACCTTCCGGTTACTAGTCCAACGCTCTAACCACTAGGCTACCCTGCCACCCCATATGAACTGTAACCCAGTCAAATCTTTGAAATTGTTGCATGTTGCATTTATATTGATGTTCAGTGTAACATAAGGTAAAAGTTATTGAGCAAACATCCCAGAAATGGAGAAAAAAAATAGTAGATCTACCTTGCTTGTATGTACTTTATGGTGTAATATAACTAACATGGATACTGTTTCCCTTTGTGCACTGACTTTCCCCTTGTTATTGTTCTATTTCTCATTCATACTTCATAGACTTTATTTTATCCACAGGTGAGAGGAAAGAAAATGGAATAAAAGGGAGAATGACGTCGCTCTCATATCAAGGTGTGTGTGTGTGTGTGTGTGTGAGTGCATGCGTGCGTGCGTGTGTGCATGTGTGTGTGTGTGTGTGTGTGTGTGTGTGTGTGGCAAGAGTGGTAGTAAAGGTGTCATTCTCAGAAAGAATGAAGGAATATTAATATGAAGAGGGATGGCCAGGGGGATGAGTGAGTTAACATAAGTGAGAATAAGGTTATAGAGAAAACAAACTGAAATTGGACTTGTCTGATCCATCTCACAATTGGACCAAATAAAATACTGACGCTGAACATATAAGGGCACTTATAAGAACTGAGACATTTGCTGGCTGAGCTAGCTAGATATTTCTACCCAGAGACCACCAAAGAAAATCCTGATTGGATATTTTTTTCTCTTCAGTATTAACCTTTCTCTTTCCAACACAAACTGAAGAGATGAATTCAGAAGGTCATACAAATTATTGTAAATATTACATAGAAATTTAAACAGAATTTTGTTTCAAATATATCAATACAATTGTAAATCCTTAGGCTTTTTCTGAAGGCATAGAAAGTCCTCGCGGTTCCCCACTGCTGAATGTCTCTCTCAATTCCTTGGTCAAGGAAGATGACTGAACCACAGTTCTCAGAGACACTTCTGTCTACTTTGTGTAATAACAGTTTGTGTCCAGTAGATGACAAAGTATACAAAGGAATGTGTTCGTAAAGAAATCTCAGAATGCAATTCTAATGCAGCATATAACTTTCAAGATGATAGGTGTTTAGGCTCCCAAATGAATAGCTAAACAAAACCAACTGATGAAATTGAAACCCAGTCCCATAGAGATGACAATTATAAGACTGTCCATAATGTGTAAGTGTTTGGTTAGAATTCAGTGCATTTTCATTGAAGATTATTGAGTCAGGGAGAGAGTCATTTCATTCAGATTCAGATCAGATTGTTTAATAGTCACTAGAACAGGGTTGCAGGTGTGATTGCAGGGTAGAGTGAAAATCTTCGGCTTCGACCTCCAACATGCAGAGCTAGTAAAATAAAATAATGGAAAGGGTGATAAAAACAATAGAAATAGCACTATGTACATAATGACAACAATGGCATGCATGGTTAGATCATCTGTGAAGACAAGACCTTCATGGGAAAGTGTTCAGTGATTTACAAAGCAGGTATGAATGAAGTTTTCACAGACATCATAGCAGACATAGTCCTTATTTGTGAGCCAGAACTGATACCACATTGTGATACAACAGTAGATCTACCTTGCTTGTATGTTCTTTATGGTGTAATATAACTAATATAGATACTGTTTCCCTTTGTGCACTGACTTTCCCCTTGTTATTGTTCTATTTCTCATTCATACTTCATAGACTATATTTCATCCACAGGTGAGAGGAAATAAAATGCAATGAAAGGGAGAATGACGTCTCTCTAATATCAAGGTGTGTGTGTGTGTGTGTGTGTGTGTGTAAGGTTAAAGTTAGAATTAGTGTTAGTGTTAGAATTAGGTTTACGGTTATGGTTAGGAGCTAGGTTTAGTTTTAGGGTTAGTAGCTTGGGTTAGGTTCAGGGTTATGGTTAAGGTTAAGTTTTCGTTTTGGGGTTAAGGTTAGAGTTAGGGTACTCCATCTGTAAATAGCTCACCCAATCTACTTACCTCATCCCCATATTGTTTTTATTTATTTTTCTGCTCTTTATCACACCAGTATCACTACTTTCCCATCATCATCTGCTCATCTATCACTCCAGTGTTAATCTTCTAAATTGTAATTACTTCGCTACTATGGCCTATTTATTGCCTTACCTCCTCACGCCATTTGCACACACTGTATATAGACTTTCTTTTTTTCTATTGTGTTAGTGACTGTACGCTTGTTTATTCCATGTGTAACTCTGTGCTGTTGTTTGTGTCGCACTGCTTTGCTTTATCTTGGCCAGGTCACAGTTGTAAATGAGAACTTATTCTCAACTAACTAGCTTACCTGGTTAAATAAAGGTCAAATAAAAAAATAAAAAGGGTAAGGGTTAGATTTAGGGTTAGGGGTTAGGGAAACTAGGATTTTGAATGAGACTGAATTGTGTGTCCCACATGGTTAGTTCTACAATACTGTGTGTGTGTGTGTGTGTGTGTGTGTGTGTGTAGAAGAAGCAAAACAGGGAGTGGGAGTAAAGGTATCATTCTCAGAAAAAAACACGAATAGAAACACAAAAAAGGGTGTCCTGGGGGATGTTTTAACGAAAGTGAATGAGGAAGTGAGACAGACCAAAATTGGACTTTGTTTGACCTTTATGGTGAAACTAAACTGATATGGATACTTTGTGTGACTTTCCCCTTGTATTTATCGTTCTTTCTCATTCATACTTCATGGATTTTATTTCATCCACAGGTGAGAGGAAAGAATATTGAATAAGTGGAGAGAGAAGGACATAAGCACTACAGGAGGCTGGTGAGAGGAGGACGACTCATAATAATGGCTAGAATGGAGTGAATAGAATTGTATCAAACACATGGAAACAACGTGTTTATGTGTTTGATACACTCTTAGTAAAAAGGTACTATCTAGAACCTAAAAGGGTTCTTCAGCTGTCCCCATAGTAGGAGCCTTTGAAGAACTCCGGGTAAAACCATTTTGGTTCCAGGTAGAGCCCTTTCCACAGAGGGTTCTACATGGAACCAAAAGGGTTCTACCTGAAACCAAAAAGGGTTCTACCTGAAGAACCTGAAGCTGCTGAAGAACCCTTTTGAAACCATTTATCTAAGAGTGTACCATTCCATTTATTCTGTTCCAGCCATTACATTGAGCCCATCCTCCTCAATCAAGTTGTTACAAGCCTCCTGTGATAAGGACCTGTCTGCCACCTCTAGGGCAGTAGCCAGAGAGGCCCCACTGCCCATCTCCGGCATCAAGGAAGGCATGATGACATCAAAGTGTATGTGGGCTCTGAGTACTACCACTAGGAGACACCCAGGCTACTGGCTTTCAGCAGGATCCGCCCAGAGCCTAACAAAATCCCCCCAGACATGATGGGCTGTGTGGAATAGTCAGTGTGTGTGCGATCACTGTTCGATGAATAACAACTGTGAACATCTGTACAACATGGTGTCTTATTAGAAAATTATCCAAACCTGCTGTCAATACATATAATCACGTGTTAACTCAAACAACACAATACACAAGTCACTCGAACAATGTTCTTTGAACGCTTCAATTGATACTTTATTATCACATTTTATGCTGAACATTTTGTATGACAGATATCAAATGTACAAATAAACTGTAAAAGTGTGATTATATTGCATTAATTTAGTAACAAAATCAATAATATCTATGACAAGGAAAAAATAAGCTAATATGATCATGAATTGGCTTATTCAATTTACAAATATAAGCATTTCCTACCCTCTAAAAATGTTTTTGGATAAAATATTGAATTCGCCCTTTACTACTAAAGCCCATAGAAACGCATTGAATAACATACTCATAAATGTAAAAATAAAATAAAAAGACTTTCCAAAAATAAATCATACGGAATAAGGTTTTTGATGTGTCTGTCCCAGTGCTTAATTTAGCCTTTAGTTAATTCTCCGGCCCCCAGAAAGAAAAGTAACGTGAAAAAGTAAATTTTTAAGGTGGGACTAATATTCTAAGAGTTGATTTTGGTTGGTTTGACCCGGGTTATTGGTTTACGTAACATTGTAAGCAATGTTTGAGACCAACGTGTGGCCTTGGCTGTGTGAGAAGCGGTCAGTATGTCTCACATAACTAGAATAAGTTTCACTTTCTATGACCTCTCTCCCTCTCTCTACTCTGATAGACATGAGCCTGCAACTCACATCTCTCATTTATTTCCTCATAGAATCATAGCCATGCGGAGGATTCTGAATGAACTGCAGCACCCTTGATACATTTAAATACATTTGCCAAAGTTATATTATTACTGCTGTCTGTTCAGAAATTGATTAAATCATTCAGAATAGCCCACTACACCATAACAATAATGTATAATTTAGTGACAGAGGATCAGTAGCTGTGGATTGTAACCTAATAAACAAAGAATAGCCTACATCCGGGAACGAGTGGCAAATCTGTCAGTGAAAAAACACCATGCAGAAAAAACAGGCCTTTCGCAATATTTGAATATTTTAAGTTCAAATCAAGCGAAAACACAGGTTGTAAGGCAAATTACTCCTGCTGAAAAGAGAAGACTCTGCTGTAGGCTACCAAAATATTTGATCAACTTCGAAGTATTATTTTTACAAAAGAGAGAGCGAGAGGGAGAGGCTTTTGGCACGAGCATCGGCCATCACCAGCGAGGTAGCTGAGTGAGTCAGTCAAACTGGAAGCATTTTTAGGACTATAAGGACTATAATTTGCCTACAATATGTGTCTTCACACAACTAGGCCTAGACTATTGATGGATTCAAGACAAGGTCGTTTTTAATTGATCTCAGATTTCTCAGTTTGTCAGTGTCAAAGTAGCCTGTCATTTCGATAATTTTTGCGGTACTAAAAAAGATTCTGGCAAAGTCTCCAGTCAGGTAAAATGACATAAAATTGCTGAAATTCATTTATAAAAGACTAACATTTTCCCGGACCCAAGGCTACTAAACATGTTCTCCATGTGTGCAACTTCTATAAGTGCCTTAATTCTACTGCTCTGCTCTATGCCACTACGCAAATGTGATGATATGCATGCAAAGATTTATTATGAGGGTAATTAATTTTTTTCATTCGTTCCGGTACCTTAGAACTCCCCAGGTCACCTGACTCTCGAACTCACTTTTTATTGTTCCGGCACCTCCCGATTTACAAATTAAGCACTGGTCTCTCCGATATCTAGGAGATACAAGAAAGCTGACTTTTTAAAATATATATTTTTAAATGTAACCCCTTATTTTTGTTAGAAGAAAACTACCTTCATACTTCAATTAGTTTGTATGGGTTACCTTCAGCTGAGACCTGTTACAAAACGGAGAACATCACCTTGTTCGTAAAAGTCTCCCCTTTCCATAGAGTGGAATCAGGCTGGTTTCCCTTCAGATCAGGCCTGTGTCTTTCCATAGAGGGGTCATAATAGTTTGTAGGCCAAACCGTTTCGGATGTTTCATGGTCTGACAAACATCGCTGTAGCTCAGCCACCTTCCACTGCAGATGCGGAAAGCCAACATAAACGGTTGCAAACCTAGTCTCAGAGCATTTCGTATTATTCTGTATGTACAGTGCATTCGGAAGGAATTCAGACACCTTGACTTTTCCCACGTTTTGTTACGTTACAGCCTAATTTTAAAATTGATTAAATAGGGTTTTGGTACCCTTCCCCAGATCTGTGCCTCAAAACAATCCTGTCTCGGAACTCTAGGGACAATTCCTTCGACCCCATGGCTTGGTTTTTGCGCTGACATGCACTGTCAACTGTCGGACCTTATGTAGACAGGTGTGTGCTTTTTTAATCATGTCCAATCAATTCAGTTTACCACATATAGACTCCAGTTAAGTTGTAGAAACATCTCAAGAATCAATTGAAACAGGATGCACCTGAGCTCAATTTCGAGTCTCATAGCAAAGGGTCTGAATACTTATGTAAAAGGTATTTCTGTTGAAACATTTTATTAAACTAGCTTCAATGTCAAAAAAACACATTTTGCTTTGTCATCATGGAGTATAGTGTGTATGATTATTTTTTATTAATTTAATACATTTTAGAATAAGGCGTAATGAAATGTAGGAAAAGTCAAGGGGTCTGATTACTTTCTAAATGCACTGAAAATCCGAAACAGTCCATTTAGTATGGTATGTTAGTTTTGGCATAGTTGCATATGACAGATGGGTGGGCATATGGTTGCGAGATCGAATCTCATCACGGACAACTTTAGCATTTTGGCTAGTTCAACTACTTACTACTTACTAACTTTTTGCTGCTTTGTAACTACTTAGCTTATTAGCTAAGTTTTGCATTAATACCATAAAAAATACCATAAAAAACATAACATATCAAACTACATTTGGCCTTGAAGATAAATGTACAGAATAATATCAATTTGCTCTGAGACCCATGCAAAGAAACTGATATCTCTAGCTTAAACTAACTTTGATGGGGATTTTTTTCATATGTTACTTAGATTGACCCATGGGCACATCAATACTCTTAGGAACTTCTTAAAGATGCACTCCATGATGATAAGCACAATAAAATCATAACATACTGTATAGTATGAAATACATTTGTAACATATCGTAAGAATAGGCAAAAAACACTTTAGATGACGTGATACACAGAAAACTGGGACCACTTCTGGCTCGTGAGCACCACTTTCAAAACAACTGGCTGAAATTAGACAAAAGTGTGAGAGTGCATCTTCAATATTCTCATGTAAATATACAGAAAAGGTTCAGAGTGAGGTGTCACTATCAACGTGTCACTATCACAGAGCCTGCACACCAGAGAGGATGGGATTTTCCTCAGCAGGGCCGTCCTTGGTCTCTAAAGCCAGCCGTAGTTGCTGCCAGAAGAGCACAATGTGCTCCCCATTCCTGGGCCAGCTCAAGTACGTGCGTCTCTTCACAAGCTTCCTCATCCGGTGGTAGGGTGACAGCTGGTGGGTAGGGATCTCCTCCAGGAACACCAGAATCAGGACGTCCTTCTGCTCATCAAAGAGCCGGAAGCTGGCCACCTGGATCTCCCGGGAGCACCACTCACTCTCCAGGTAGCGGTGGCTGATGACACAGATGGTCTTGCGGCTTCCGTAGATGCCGTCCATAATGTTGTCTATGATGGGTTTGCCTGGCTGGAAGTCCCGGTGGTGGAGACACAGCTTCCAGCCCTGCTGTCCCTCCAGCTCTGGCAGAAGCTCCCTCAGGACCCAGGGCTCATCGTGGGCGTTGTAGGAAATGAAGGCATCGTACTGACAGCCATGAGGCGTGTGCTTTTTCCTTTGCTTAGTGTCATAGAGGAAAGCCAGGAAGAGGTAATAGCCGTAAATGACCTGCCATTTCAGGAAGTGGTAGGCAAAGGATGCTACCAGGGTGAGGAGGACCAGACAAGTGGTAGAGATGTAGCAGTACAGTCCTAAGTCCACTGTACAGAACTGAAGCTCAACATCCAACAGCTTGGTGTCCTTTAGATCGGCAGGATAGTTGCAGGTAAATTCTCCTGCACCAACAACTTGTGTTTGGTTGTTGCTCTCCATCCACTGGACAAACCAAGCATCACTGCAGCCACAGGTGAAAGCATTATCTTGCATGTCCAGGTATGTCAAGGAAGGGAGAGATTGCAACACTGTCTCATTGACTACTTTTATGTCATTCTTGCTCACCTGCAAGAAAGTGACTCTACTGAGGTTTGCTCCTATGAGGAAATCTAAGGACTGAAGTCGGGCTTTGGACAGGTACAGGCTGTTGAGCCTTGGGGTTGGGTGAAACAGCTTTGGAGTGAGGGCTGTGAAGTCATTCTTACTGACATCAAGGAACCACAACCGGGGTGTGTGAATAAATGTCTTTGGGTGCAGGTCCTTAATATTGAGACTCCCTGCCTGGAATGACAATAAAGATTTCAGTCCTTCAAGAAAGTTGATAGGTAGATGAGACAGTCCCTTGTGACGCTGACTAAATATCCTGAGGTTCTCCAGAGATATCAGATGAGAGAAGGGTGGAGGGTCTAATTTATCATCATTTACATATGTGATGTAATTACAGGATATATCAAGAGTTCTTAAGAGTGGAAGTCCCGTGAGCACAGTATTTCTTATGTCTGTTTGAGTGATCTTATTTGAGTCCAGTTGAAGTTCTGTAAGGTTGACCAATCCCTCAAAGGCTCCATCTTCCATACTGGCAATCTGATTGTCAAATAAAAACAAATTATTGAGTGATACTAAGCTTTTAAACTCACCTTTTCTGATAGAGCTCAGTTTATTGCCTGCCATCAACAAAGTCTCAAGTTTGTGCAACCCATTCATGAAGGCATCATGCAAGGTCAGGATTTTGTTTGATCCCAGTTTAAGGATCCTTAATTCTTTCATATCCTGGAAAACACATCCTGGAAGGTTGGAGATTTGATTATGGAAAAGAAAGAGTTGTGTGAGTCCTGTAAGATTGGAGAAATCTGAGCAGCCCAGTTTATTGATGATATTGAAGCTGAGATCCAAGACCTTCAGTGTAGGTACATTTCTTGTGGCCTTTGGCACGGAAGAAAGCCTGTTGTGGCCCAGTTTCAAAGTCCTTATCTGCTCTAACGGTCTGAATGAAAAGTCAGACAGCTGAAAAAGATGAGTATTTGAAATGTCCACTTCTATCATGTGCTTACATGACTGCACAAATTCCTCAGAGAGATTACCTATGTTGTTATATTCTAGTCTTAGCACATTGAGTGTAGGTATATGGCAGGCAATATCAGTGAGAGCCTTGACCTTTAGCCTTGAGCCGTTTACAAGGTCTTGCAATCTCAGATGGACTAATGAGGAGTTGACAGTCCGCAGTACCATACCCATCCTCTCGAAAGACATCTCAATGCCACTCAAGTTGAGACGTTTGACGTTGCTCAAAAAAGACCTGTTCAGCACATCCCATTCCATGCTTCCAAGTTGGCCACAGTAGGCGATGTCTAACACCTCAAGGTAAGGAAGAACATCTGCCGTGATCCTGAAGATTCCCAATGGATTCCAGGATAAATCCAACACTCTCAGCTTTAAAGAAGTGTTTGATATTTCCTGTGACTGGAAAGATGTGAATCTGTTGCTCCCAATGTACAACTCCTGTAAGTGTGGTAATTGTACAATGGCCTGAACTTCCTTCATATTATAAAGGTTGTTCTTGGTTAAATTCACTGTCTTCAAACTGGAGAGAGGCTGAAATGATGAGGAGCTGATGGTTGCAATGAGGTTGTTGTCCAGATGTAGCAGGGAGAGGTTGGCCAGGCCCTGAAACAAATGGTCTGACAGGGTTGTGAGTCTGTTATGAGACAGACCCAGCTCCTGAAGAGCATCTAGGTGTCCAAGAGCCTCATCATCCACTTGAGAGATCTGGTTTTTGGACATGTTTAGAATTTTGAGGTTTGATAGGTCTGTAAAATCCAACTTTTCGATCTTGGAAATCTTATTCATGGCCAAGTCTAAATTGCTTACTTTCCGCGGAATATCTAAAGGTATGACTTCAATATTCCTGTTATAACAGAGTACTTTCATGTTAGAGGGGTCACTGAGATTACCCCGGATTGTGCAGTTTTTCAGGAAGTACCCACATACTGGATCAGCAAGAACCCAGCAATACATCAGGAAACAAAGATCGAGTCTCAGCTGAGAGAATGTAAGCCCACTTCGTATTCCAGGCATGGTTACCTTGAGTGTCATTGTGTCAGAGGCTTCCCACTGAGCCCACACTGGTTGAATCAACGTTATCTCAATTTAATGATGTTGAACTCACGTGGAATAGACTTTGAATTGACGTCTGTGCCCAATGGCTTGCCGTCTTCTTCAGTTCTACAGTAAATAACAAAGAATAATATAGTGACTAACTGTTACATTTGGGGTCCTGATATATAGCATAATTAGACAATCGAATGAAATTGCAATAACATTGATAGCTGTTGGTATTGTGGTCCTCAAAATTTCTGACAGATTATTAATGATAGGTAATCCACATTTTCAATATAGCTCACAAAAAGTTTGCTTCACTGATAAAGACAAACTACAGAACCAGTCAAAAGTTTGGACACACCTACTCATTCAAGTGTTTTTCTTTATTTTTTTACTATTTTCTGCATTGTAGAATACTAGTGAAGACATCAAAACTATGAAATAACACACATGGAATCATGTAGTAACCAAAAACACGTTTAACAAATCAAAATATATTTTATATTTGAGATTCTTCATAGTAGCCAACTTTTGCCTTAATGACAGCTTTGCATACTCTTTGCATTCTCTCAACCAGATTCACCTGAAATGCTTGTTCAACAGTCTTGAAGGAGTTCCCACATATGCTGAGCACTTGTTGGCTGCTTTTCCTGCGGTCATCTCATCCTGCGGTCCAACTCATCCCAAACCATCTCAATTGGATTGAGATTGGGTGATTGTGGAGGCCAGGTCATCTGATGCAGCTCTCCATCACTCTCCTTCCTGGTCAAATAGCCCTTACACAGCCTGGAGGAGTGTTTTGGGTCATTGTTTTGTTGAAATACTATATAGTCCCACTAAGCACAAATCAGATGGGATGGCGTATCGCTGCAAAATGCTGTGGTAGCCATGCTGGTGAAGTGTGCCTTGAATTCTAAATAAATCACTGACAGTGTCAAAAGCAAAGCACCCCACACCATCACACCTTCTCCTCCATGCTTCACGGTGGGAACCACACATGCAGAGATCATCCGTTCACCTACTCTGCGTCTGCATCTCAACACAACGGTTGGAACCAAAACTCTCAAATTTGGACTCATCAGACCACAGGACAGATTTTCACCGGTCTAATGTCTATTGCTCGTGTTTCTTGGCCCAAGCAAGTCTCCTCTTGTTATTGGTGTCCTTTAGTAGTGGTTTCTTTGCAGCAATTCGACCATGAAGGCCTGATTCACGCAGTCTCCTCTGAACACATGATGTTGAGATGTGTCTGTTACTTGAACTCTGTGAAGCATTTATTTGGACTGCAATCTAAGGTGCAGTTAATTGCCTATTTTTGAGGCTGGTAACTCTAATGAACTTATCCTCTGCAGCAGAGGTAACTCTGGGTTTTCCTTTGGCAGTCCTCATGAGAGCCAGTTTCGTCATAGCGCTTGATGGTTTTTGCGACTGCACTTGAAGAAACTTTCAAAGTACTTGACATTTTCCGGATTGATGGATTTTCATGTGGATGATGAACTGTTGTTTCTGTTTGCTTATTTGAGCTGTTTTTTTACATAATATGGACTTGGTCTTTTACCAAATCTTCTGTATTCCACCCCTACCTTGTCACAACACGACTGATTGGCTCAAACACATTAAGATGGAAAGAAATTCCACAAATTAACTTTTAACAAGGCACACCTGTTAATTGAAATGTATTCCAGGTGACTACCTCATGAAGCTGGTTGAGAGAATGCCAAGTGTGCAATGCTGTCATCAAGGCAAAGGGTGGCTACTTTGAAGAATCTCAAATCTCAAATATATTTTGATTTGTTTAACACTTTTTTGGTTACCACATGATTCCATATGTGTTATTTCATAGTTTTGATGTCTTCACTATTATTCTACAATGTAGAAAATAGTACAAATAGAGAAAAACCCTTGAATGAGTAGATGTGTCCAAGATTTTTACACGTACTGTTCATCAGAGAGGATAAAAGGAGACCACTATCAAATTAGAAATGAGTAGAAAAGGGTAAAAACATTGTCTGAATAAGAGAAAACACAAAACATATTGTATCATATTTTTTTTAGGAGATAGACTTGCAAAAGACAATGAAAAATATAGGCAAAATACATAGTAATTATTTTTACTCACAATTGTCAGATGACAGTCACAGTGAACGCTAGTGCAGCATAGGACTGTGATCACCTGAGTCCTGGTTCTACCACCCTGCTCCAAAGAGCACTTCCCTGCCTTTAAACTTCACTATATTAACCCTTTGTTTAAAAAATAGTTTTGTCTTGGTCTAGGATAGATTTTGACTTGTAAGCAGAGATCCAGCACAAAGTGACTGGGTAGACTAGACACACAGTTGATTAAGTTAAAGGGACAGAGGAGGGGAAGTGAGAGAGAGAGAGAGAGAGAGAGACAGAGAGAGAGACTCAGTGAGCATATGTAGCCTTGCTATTGAGAATGGCCGCCTTAGGCAGACCTGGCTCTCAAGAGAAGACAGGCTATGTGCACACTGCCCACAAAATGAAGTGGAAACTGAGCTGCTCTTCCTAACCTGCTGTCCAATGTATGACCATATTAGAGACACATATTTCCCTCAGATTACACAGATCAACAAAGAATTTGAAATCAAATTTGAGTTTGATAAACTCCCATATCCACTGGGTGAAATACCACCGTGTGCAATCACAGCAGCAAGATTTGTGACCTGTTGCCACAAGAAAAGGGCAACCAGTGAAAAACAAGCACCGTTGTAAATACAACCTATATTTTCTCTTTTGTACTTTAATTATTTGCACATCATAACAACACTGTATGTAGACATAATATCACATTTGAAATGTCTTTATTCTTTTCAAACTTTTGTGAGTGTAATGTTTATTACTGTTACGTTTTAATTGTTGGTTTCAGTTTAGCATATTATCTGCTTCACTTGCTTTGGCAATGTTAACATATGTTTCCCATGCCAATAAAGCCCCTTAAATTGACATCGACATTGAAATAGAGAGAGAGAGCGTGAGAGAGAGAGAGGGAGAGAGAGAGAGAGAGAGAGAGAGAGAGAGAGAGTGAGAGATAGAGGGAGAGAGAGAGAGAGAGAGAGAGAGAGAGAGAGAGAGAGGGAGAGAGAGGGAGAGAGAGAGAGAGAGAGAGAGAGAAAGAGAGATAGAGAGGGAGAGAGAGAGAGAGAGAGAGAGAGAGAGAGAGAGAGAGAGGTGTCATTTTCAGAATTTTTGGGGGAGGACAGTCGATTTACCATAAGTGAGGAGGAAGTGAGAAGAAAGTTATTGAGCAAACATCCCAAAATTGGACATCAGAAGAAAATACTGTTGCTGACCCCAATAATAAAGTGAATTTAGAATTCAGAAATCATTTCTGAGAACTAAGATCCAAAGCACATTCTGATCCAAAATTCTAACTGGTACTAGCACTTACTAATCACCAGCTGTTGATGAAATACAAAATGCTTTGATTGCTGCTCACCCAAACCAGTAAATCTCTGAAACATCAAGTTATGTCTTATTGCTTGGTCAAGGAAATGTCTAAACCCGTGTTTTAGATGACACACTTCTTCGTGTCTCCTTAGTGTAATAACAGTTTATGTCCACTAGATGACGGAATATGCAAAGGAATGGGTTAGTAATGAAGGATCGGGATGGCAGGGAAAGCAACATGGATAGTAACTTTTTCAAGAGGATACGCATTTTGGCTCCCGACAAATATAACCAAACAAAGTCAACTAATGAAATGTAAACAAAGAGTTTCACAAAGCTGAACATTATAAGTATTAGACATTGGTCCTGAATGTGTAACTCTCATGTTTGAATTCATTGCATTGCCTTGGAAGATTATTGAGTGAGGGAGAGTTATGTGTGTGATACTCTGTGAAGACAAGACCTTCATGGAAAATGGTTCCGTGATTTACAAAGCAGGTATGAGAGAAGTATTCACAGACATCATAGCAGACATAGTCTTTATTTGTGAGACAAAACTGATGTTCTTTATGATGTTCTATATGGTATTGTGGTCCTCAAAATAACTGACAGATTATTATTTATAGGTCATCCAAATTATCAACATAACTCACAAAAAGCCTGCTTTACTGATAAAGACAAACTACAGTAGAAAGGAAAAAAGGTAAAGACCACTATCAAATTAGAAATGAGTAGATAAGGGTAATAACATTTTCTGGATAAGAATAAAACACACATTTGTATTATATTTTTGAAGAGATAGACCAGAAAAAGACAACTAAAAACAGCCAGACTACATAGTAATCATTTTTACTCACAATTGTCAGAGGAAGACAGTCACAGTGAGCACTAGTGCAGCATAGGACTGTAATCACCTGAGTCCCGGTTCTACCACCCTGCTCCAAAGAGCACTTCCCTGGCATTTTACTTCACTAAACTTTGTTCAAAATGTATCTTGGTATTTGTCTAGATTGATTTCTCACAAACAGCTACAACACAATGTGAAAACTTAACAGACTGGGTTGACCTGACACACAGTTGACTAAGGGGCAGAAAAGAAGGGGCAGAAAAGAAGAAGCGAGAGAGAGAGAGTCGGGGGGGAAGTCAGGCTTGTTTGCTCTCTCTCACAGTTGGACCGAATAAAATACTGATGCTGACCATATACGGGAACTTTCCGAGACCTGAGATATTTATTTCTTAGAACTAAGAACATTCTGATCCAAACATCAAACGGGTACTAACACTGACACTTTTTACATTCCAGAGAATTTCATGTTCATTTCTTTACCAGAAGACACCTCCAACACTGTTTTCTAGAATTTGGCAGGACATCCAACCGGCCTCACAACCGTTGACCACATGTAACCACACCAGCCCAGGACCTCCCCATCCGGCTTCTTCACCTACGGGATTGTCTGAGACCAGCCACCCGGATAGCTGATGAAGCTGTGGGTTCCACAAACTGTCAGAAAGCATCTCATCTGCGTCCTCGTCATATTCACCAGGGTCTTAAACTGAATGCAGTTTGGCGTCGTAACCGACTTCAGTGGGCAAATGCTCACCTTCGATAGTCACTGGCATGCTGGAGAAGTGTACTCTTCACAGCCATATTAGAGGAGTGGGACAACATTCCACAGGCCACAATCAACAGCCTGGCCAACTTTATGTGTCACGCTGCATGAGGCAAATGGTGGTCAAACCAGATACTGACTGGTTTTCTGATCCATGTCCTACTTTCTGTGACCAGCAGATACAGTGCCTTGCGAAAGTATTCAGCCCCCTTGAACTTTGCGACCTTTTGCCACATTTCAGGCTTCAAACATAAAGATATAAAACTGTATTTTTTTGTGAAGAATCAACAACAAGTGGGACACAATCATGAAGTGGAACGACATTTATTGGATATTTCAAACTTTTTTAACAAATCAAAAACAGAAAAATTGGGCGTGCAAAATTATTCAGCCCCCTTAAGTTAATACTTTGTAGCGCCACCTTTTGCTGCGATTACAGCTGTAAGTCGCTTGGGGTATGTCTCTATCAGTTTTGCACATCGAGAGACTGACATTTTTTCCCATTCCTCCTTGCAAAACAGCTCAAGCTCAGTGAGGTTGGATGGAGAGCATTTGTGAACAGCAGTTTTCAGTTCTTTCCACAGATTCTCGATTGGATTCAGGTCTGGACTTTGACTTGGCCATTCTAACACCTGGATATGTTTATTTTTGAACCATTCCATTGTAGATTTTGCTTTATGTTTTGGATCATTGTCTTGTTGGAAGACAAATCTCCGTCCCAGTCTCAGGTCTTTTGCAGACTCCATCAGGTTTTCTTCCAGAATGGTCCTGTATTTGTCTCCATCCATCTTCCCATCAATTTTAACCATCTTCCCTGTCCCTGCTGAAGAAAAGCAGGCCCAAACCATGATGCTGCCACCACCATGTTTGACAGTGGGGATAGTGTGTTCAGGGTGATGAGCTGTGTTGCTTTTACGCCAAACATAACGTTTTGCATTGTTGCCAAAAAGTTCAATTTTGGTTTCATCTGACCAGAGCACCTTCTTCCACATGTTTGGTGTGTCTCCCAGGTGGCTTGTGGCAAACTTTAAACGACACTTTTTATGGATATCTTTAAGAAATGGCTTTCTTCTTGCCACTCTTCCATAAAGGCCAGATTTGTGCAATATACGACTGATTGTTGTCCTATGGACAGAGTCTCCCACCTCAGCTGTAGATCTCTGCAGTTCATCCAGAGTGATCATGGGCCTCTTGGCTGCATCTCTGATCAGTCTTCTCCTTGTATGAGCTGAAAGTTTAGAGGGACGGCCAGGTCTTGGTAGATTTGCAGTGGTCTGATACTCCTTCCATTTCAATATTATCGCTTGCACAGTGCTCCTTGGGATGTTTAAAGCTTGGGAAATCTTTTTGTATCCAAATCCGGCTTTAAACTTCTTCACAACAGTATCTCGGACCTGCCTGGCGTGTTCCTTGTTCTTCATGATGCTCTCTGTGCTTTTGACGGACCTCTGAGACTATCACAGTGCAGGTGCATTTATACGGAGACTTGATTACACACAGGTGGATTGTATTTATCATCATTAGTCATTTAGGTCAACATTGGATCATTCAGAGATCCTCACTGAACTTCTGGAGAGAGTTTGCTGCACTGAAAGTAAAGGGGCTGAATAATTTTGCACGCCCAATTTTTCAGTTTTTGATTTGTTAAAAAAGTTTGAAATATCCAATAAATGTCGTTCCACTTCATGATTGTGTCCCACTTGTTGTTGATTCTTCACAAAAAAATACAGTTTTATATCTTTATGTTTGAAGCCTGAAATGTGGCAAAGGGTCGCAAAGTTCAAGGGGGCCGAATACTTTCGCAAGGCACTGTACATAGCTGTATTCCCAGTCATGTGAAATCCATAGGTTAGGGCCTAATTAATTTATTTCAATTGATTTATTTCCTTATTTGAACTGTAACCCAGTCAAATCTTTGAAATTGTTGCATGTTGCATTTATATTGATGTTCAGTGTAACATAAGGTAAAAGTTATTCAGCAAACATCCCAGAATTGGAAAAGAATAGTAGATCTACCTTGCTTGTATGTACTTTATGATGTAATAGAACTAACATGGATACTGTATTTCTCATTCATACTTCATAGACTAAATTTCATCCACAGGTGAGATGAGGTGAGGTGTGTGTGTGTGTGTGTGTGTGTGTGTGTGTGTGTGTGTGTGTGTGTGTGTGTGTGTGTGTGTGTGTGTGTGTGTGTGTGTGTGTGTGTGTGTGTGTGTGTGTGGTAAGATGGTAGTAAAGGTGTCATTCTCAGAAAGAATGATGAGTGAGTTAACATAAGTGAGAAGAAGGTTGTAGAGAAAACAAACCGAAATTGGACTTGTCTGATCCATCTCACAATTGGACCGAATAAAATACTGACGCTGGACATATAAGGGCACTTCCTGAGAACTGAGACATTTGCTGGCTGAGCTAGCTAGATATTTCTACCCAGAGACCACCAAAGAAAATCCTGATTGGATATTTTTCTCTCTTCAGTATAAACCTTTCTCTTTCCTACACAAACTGAAGAGATGAATTCAGAAGGTCATACAAATTATTGTAAATATTAAATAGAAATGTAAACAGAATTTTGTTTAAAATATATCAATACAATTGTAAATCCTTAGGCTTTTTCTGAAGGCATAGAAAGCCCTCGCGGTTCCCCACTGCTGAATGTCTCTCTCATTTCCTTGGTCAAGGAAGATGACTAACCAGATTTCTCAGAGACACTTCTGTCTACTTTGTGTAATAACAGTTTGTGTCCAGTAGATGACAAAGTATACAAAGGAATGTGTTCGTAAAGAAATCTCAGAATGCAATTATAATGCAGCATAGAACTTTCAAGATGATAGGTGTTTAGGCTACCAATGAATCACCTAACAAAACCAACTGATGAAATTGAAACCCAGTCCCATAGAGATGACAGTTATAAGACTGTCCATAATGTGTAAGTCTCAGGATAGAATTCAGTGCATTTTCATGGAAGATTATTGAGTCAGGGAGAGAGTCATTTCATTCAGATTCAGATCAGATTGTTTAATAGTCACTAGAACAGGGTTGCAGGTGTGATTGCAGGGTAGAGTGAAAATCTTCGGCTTCAACCTCCAACATGCAGAGCTAGTAAAATAAAATAATGGAAAGGGTGATAAAAACAATAGAAATAGCACTATGTACATAATAACAACAATGGCATGCATGGTTAAATCATCTGTGAAGACAAGACCTTCATGGGAAAGTGTTCAGTGATTTACAAAGCAGGTATGAATGAAGTTTTCACAGACATCATAGCAGACATAGTCCTTATTTGTGAGCCGGAACTGATACCACATTGTGATACAACAGTAGATCTACCTTGCTTGTATGTTCTTTATGGTGTAATATAACTAATATAGATACTGTTTCCCTTTGTGCACTGACTTTCCCCTTGTTATTGTTCTATTTCTCATTCATACTTCATAGACTATATTTCATCCACAGGTGAGAGGAAATAAAATGGAATGAAAGGGAGAATGACGTCTCTCTCATATCAAGGTGTGTGTGCGCACGTGCGTGTGGAGGGTTAAGGTTAGAATTAGTCTTAGTGTTAGAATTAGGATAAGGGTTATGGTTAGAAGCTCGGGTTAGTTTTAGGGTTAGGGTTAAGGTTAAGTTTTGGTTTTGGGGTTAAGGTTAGGGTTAGGGCAAGGGTTTGTTTTAGGGTTAGGGTTAGGAGCCAGGGTTAGGTTTAGGATTAGGGTTAAGTTTTGGTTTTGGGGTCAAGGTTAGGGTTAGAGGAAATTAGGATTTTGAATGGTACTAAAGGAATAAAAATGAAGGAATAGAAACATAAAGAAGGGTGTCCTGGGGGATGATTTAACAAAATAAATGAGGAAGTGAGAAAAAGTTCATGAGCAAACAGACCAAAATTGGACTTCTGAATAATTGTATGACGGTGAAACTTTATAGTGAAACTGAACTGATATGGATACTTTGTGTGTCTTTCAATTGTATTTGTTATTCTATTTCTCATTCATATTTCATAGACTTTATTTCATCCACAGGTGAGAGGAAAGACCATTGAATAAGTGGAGAGAGAAGGACATAAGGACCACAGGAGGCTGGTTAGAGGAGGACAGCTCATAATAATGGCTAGAAAGGAGAAAATGGAATGCTATCAAACACATGGAAACAACGTGTTTATGTGTTTGATACACTCTTAGAAAAAAGGTGCATTCTAGAACCTAAAAGGGTTCTTCGGCTGTCCCCATAGTAGAAGCCTTTGAAGAACTAGTTTTAGTTCAAGGTAAAACCCTTTTGGTTCCAGGTAGAGCCCTTTCCACAGAGGGTTCTACATGGAACCAAAATGGTTCTACCTGAAACCAAAAAGGTTTCTACCTGGAACCTAAAAGGTTTCTCCTATGGGGACAGCTGAAGAACCCTTTTGGAAAAAAAAATTCTAAGAGTGTACCATTCCATTTATTCTGTTCCAGCCATTACATTGAGCCCATCCTCCCCAATCAAGGTGTTACAAGCCGCCTGTGATAAGGACCTGTCTGCCACCCCTTGGGCAGTAGCCAGAGAGGCCCCACTGCCCATCTCCGGCATCAAGGAAGGCGTGTGCAGCCTACATCAAAGTGTATGTGGACTCTGAGTACTACCACTAGGAGACACCAAGCCTCCTGGCTTTCAGCAGGATCCGCCCAGAGCCTAACAAAATCCCCCCAGACATGATGGGCTGTGTGGAATAGGAGTCAGTGTGTGTGCGATCTCTGTTCAATGAATAACAACTGTGAACATCTGTACTCAATGGACAACATGGTGTCTTATTAGAACATTTGCCAAATCTGCTGTCAAAACATAAAATCACCTCACCACAATACACAAGTCAATGTTTTTTTAAAGGTTCAAATAATACAATCTAGCTCCATCAAAGATACAAGCATTTCGCTACACTCGCATTAACATCTGCTAACCATGTGTATGTGATAAATAAAATTTGATTTGATTTGATTTAACTAATCCAAGATTTATCGTCGGTATTGTTTCCAATGAGAGCAGAACAAGCAAGGAGGTGGCCAGAGCCCAGCACATGCTTGTGAGATCCTATTGGCTTGTTATAGCATGTATTTGCATATATCCTTTAGGGAAAGTCTACTCTGAAGTGGGAATGTTCAATAACTCAATTCACCCTTGCACTCCTAAACAGCTCGATTTAAAAAAAAACTTTGGCAAAGGATCAAGTCTACAGAACTTAGATCATTCTGTCCGTAACAGACTATACACTACATTAGAAGTCGACCGATTATGATTTTTCAATGCGGATACCGATACCGATTAATCGGCCGTAATATATATATATATACAGTCTTGGCCAAATGTGTCACGTTCTGACTTTAGTTCCTTTGTTTTGTCTTTGTTTTAGTATGGTCAGGGCGTGAGTTGGGGTGGGCAGTCTTTGTTTGTTTTTCTATGTTGGTTTTTGAGTTTGGCCTGGTATGGTTCTCAATCAGAGGCAGGTGTCGTTAGTTGTCTCTGATTGAGAATCATACTTAGGTAGCCTTTTTCCACCTGTGTTTCGTGGGTGTTTATTTTCTGTTTTGTGTGTCATCACTAGACAGGACTGTTTCGTTTATTTGTTCTTCCTAGTCGTTCTTTTGTTTAGTGTTCCGTTTTGATTATATTAATAATCATGAACACTTACCACGCTGCACCTTGGTCCTCACCTTCTTCCACCGACGACGGCCGTTACAAAATATTTTGAGAATGACAAATATTAATTTTCACAAAGTCTGCTGCCTCAGTTTGTATGATGGCAATTTGCATATACTCCAGAATGTTATGAAGAGTGATCAGATGAATTGCAAAGTCCCTCTTTGCCATGCAAATGAACTGAATCCCCCAAAAACATTTCCATTGCATTTCAGCCCTGCCAAAAAAGGACCAGCTGACATCATGTCAGTGATTCTCTCGTTAACACAGGTGTGAGTGTTGACGAGGACAAGGCTGGAGATCACTCTGTCATGCTGATTGAGTTTGAATAACAGACTGGAAGCTTCAAAAGGAGGGTGGTGCTTGGAATCATTGTTCTTCCTCTGTCAACCATGGTTACATGCAAGGAAACACGTGCCGTCATCATTGCTTTGCACAAAAAGGGCTTCACAGACAAGGATATTGCTGCCAGTAAGATTGCACCTAAATCAACCATTTATCGGATCATCAAGAACTTCAAGGAGAGCGGTTCAATTGTTGTGAAGAAGGCTTCAGGGTGCCCAAGAAAGTCCATTAAGTGCAGGACCATCTTCTAAAGTTGATTCAGTTGCGGGATCGGGGCACCACCAGTACAGAGCCTGCTCAGGAATGGCAGCAGGCAGGTGTGAGTGCATAGCTCTTGTAATGTAGATCCAGGGCGGTTGCCAGCACCAGGCACTTTGTCTCCTCAGCCTTGGAGAACCTCCTTGTCAGACTGTCCAACAGGGTCTCCGTAAAGTTTGATGCCTTGAGTAGAAGAACCCTCCTGCTGCAGCATCAGCTTCAGCACCGACACACTGGGGATGATGCATGCGGCAGTAGAGTTGGAGTGGCTCATCTCCAGTGTCACCTCCTCCATAGGTGCCATAGTCTCAATTAGGTTAGAGACAATGTCCCACTGTGCAGCAGACTAACTGCTGATGTGTCCGTATTCACCTGCATACACTTTCAGTGCACGCCTCTGTTCAAACATCCTCTGCAACATGTGTAGTGTTGAGATCCAGAGAGTTTGAACTGCTTACATGATGCTGTGTTTGGGAAGGCCAAGCTCTTCCTGAATGGCCCTCCCCCTCTGTTTGGCCAGTACAGAGTAGTCAAAATGAGTTGCACAGCTCTTCAACATGGCAATAATGTCTAGCACAGCTCTCTGACTGGATAGGCCATCATTGATTACAAGCTGTAGGGTGTGTGCACTGCAGCTGAAGTCTGGAAGCTCTGCCAGTCTCATACCTTTCACCATGTTTGCCCCACTGTCCCTGAGGACCAGCACTACACATTCTGTGTGGATTTCCCAGTATTCCAACATAGTCAAAAACATCTCTCTTATGTAGTTTCCTGTGTGTGATCCAATCATAGTCTTGACATTCAGCACAACCTGCTTTCTTGTCCAGATATTGTCAATGAAATGTCTAGTAAGGCTCATTAGGGACTCTGTAGTGCCTGACCAGCAGGCAGTTGTGAATGCCATGTGTGGAGTGTTCACTGGTGCCACAAGATTCTTCACTTTCATCACAACTCTTTCATGTGTTTTATCTAGCATTTCTGATCAAAATAATTTTTCATCTTTGATCCTGGGTTCAGCAAGAGTAATCAGCCGCTGAAAACCAACATCAGACACCACTGTGAATGGCTGGTTGTCAGTGGCAATCATCTCAATAATTGTTTTATCCATCTTCTTGGCCCTTGGGTCTTTGTCCTGCCATTTTGCTTGTTTATTAAAAAGTTGTATGATTGTAGCCTGCGATGTCTGTGAATTGTCTGTATCACATTTTCCTTGTAAAGAATTTGCGTTAGCTTTTTTCATCATTGGACTTTTGGATGGGTGTTCTTATGGTGATTCCACAGGTTAGTGATATTTTTTGATTTAGCCGTTCCCGGCGCCGACAGAGATGGCCGCCTCACTTCGCGTTCCTAGGAAACTATCCACTTTTTTTTGTTGTGTTATTTCTTACATTGGTACCCCAGGTAATCTTAGGTTTCATTACATACAGTCGGGAAGAACTACTGAATATAAGAGCAACGTCAACTCACCATCAGTACGACCAGGAATATGACTTTCCCGAAGCGGATCCTGTCTTCCACCCAGGACAACGGAATGGATCCCAGCCTGCGACCCAAAACAACGACATCGTAAAAGAGGCAAACGAAGCGGTCTTCTGGTCAGGCTCCGGAGACGGGCACATCGCGCACCACTCCCTAGCATACTACTCGCCAATGTTCAGTCTCTTGACAACAAGGTTGATGAAATCCGAGCAAGGGTAGCATTCCAGAGGGACATCAGAGACTGTAACATTCTTTGCTTCACGGAAACATGGCTCACTCGAGAGACGCTAACGAAATCGGTGCAGCCAGCTGGTTTCTTCACGCATCGCGCCGACAGAAACAAACATCTTTCTGGTAAGAAGAGGGGCGGGGGCGTATGCCTTATGATTAACGAGACGTGGTGTGATCACAACAACATACAGGAACTCAAGTCCTTCTGTTCACCTGACTTAGAATTCCTCACAATCAAATGTCGACCACATTATCTACCAAGGGAATTCTCTTCGATTATAATCACAGCCGTATATATGGCCCTGAACAAACTTTATTTGATTCTTTGCAAACTGGAAACCACATATCCTGAGGCTGCATTCATTGTAGCTGGGGATTTTAACAAGGCTAATCTGAAAACAAGTTGTAAATTGTATCAGCATATCGATTGCGCAACCAGGGCTGGTAAATCCTTGCATCATTGCTATTCTAACTTCCGCAACGCATATAAGGCCCTCCCCTGGCCTCCTTTTGGAAAAGCTGACCACGACTTTGTTGCTCCCTGCTTACAGACAGAAACTAAAACAAGAAGCTCCCGCGCTCAGGTCTGTTCAACGCTGGTCCGACCTATCTGATTCCACGCTTCAAGACTGCTTCGGTCACGTGGACTGGGATATGTTCCGCATTGCTTCCAACAACAACATTGACGAATAAGCTGATTCGGTGAGCGAGTTCATTAAAAAGTGCATTGATGATGTCGTTCCCATAGCAACGATTAAAACATTCCCAAAACCAGAAACCGTGGATTGATGGCAGCATTTGTGAAAAACTGAAATCGCGAACAACTGCTTTTAACCAGGAAAAGGTGACCGGAAACATGACCGAATACAAACAGTGTAGCTATTGCCTCCGCAAGGCAATCAAACAAGCTAAGCGTCAGTTTAGAAACAAAGTAGAGTCACAATTCAACGGCTCAGATACAAGAGGTATGTGGCAGGGTCTACAGTCAATCACGGATTACAAAAAGAAAACCAGCCCCGTCACGGACCAGGATGTCTTGCTCCCAGGCAGACTAAATAACTTTTTTGCCCGCTTTGAGGACAATACAGTGCCACTGACAAGGCCTGCAACCAAAACCTGCGGACTATCCTTCACTGCAGCCGAGGTGCGTAAAACATTTAAACGTGTTAACCCTCGCAGGGCTGCAGGCCCAGACGGCATCCCCAGCCGCGTCCTCAGAGCATGCGCAGACCAGCTGGCTGGTGTGTTTACGGACATATTCAATCAATCCTTATCCCAGTCTGCTGTTAACACATGCTTCAAGAGGGCCACCATTGTCCATGTTCCCAAGAAAGCTAAGGTAACTGAGCTAAACGACTACCGCCCGTAGCACTCACTTCCGTCATTATGAAGTGCTTTGAGAGACTAGTCAAGGACCACATCACTTCCACCCTACCTGACACCCTAGACCCACTCCAATTTGCTTACCGCCCAAATAGGTCCACAGACGATGCAATCTCAACCACACTGCACACTGCCTTAACCCATCTGGACAAGAGGAATACCTATGTGAGAATGCTGTTCATCGACTACAGCTCAGCATTTAACACCATAGTACCCTCCAAACTCATCATCAAGCTCGAGACCCTGGGTCTCGACCCCGCCCTGTGCAGCTGGGTACTGGACTTCCTGACGGGCCCCTCCCAGGTGGTGAGGGTAGGTATAACAAGATATCCACCCTGCTGATCCTCAACACTGGGGCCCCACAAGGGTGCATTCTGAGCCCTCTCCTGTACTCCCTGTTCACCCATGACTGCGTGGCCATGCACGCCTCCAACTCAATCATCAAGTTTGCGGACGACACTACAGTGGTAGGCTTGATTACCAACAATGACGAGACGGCCTACAGGGAGGAGGTGAGGGCCCTCGGAGTGTGGTGTCAGGAAAATAACCTCACACTCAACGTCAACAAAACAAAGGAGATGATTGTGGACTTCAGGAAGCAACAGAGGGAGCACCCTGCTATCCACATCGATGGGACAGTAGTGGAGAGGGTAGTAAGTTTTAAGTTCCTCGGCGCAGACATCACGGACAAACTGAATTGGTCCACCCACACAGACAGCGTCATGAAGAAGGCACAGCAACGCCTCTTCAACCTCAGGAGGCTGAAGAAATTTGGCTTGTCACCAAAAGCACTCACAAACTTCTACAGATGCACATTCGAGAGCATCCTGTCGGGCTGTATCACCGCCTGGTTTGGCAACTGCTCCGCCCACAACCGTAAGGCTCTCCAGAGGGTAGTGAGGTCTGCACAACGCATCACCGGGGGCAAACTACCTGCCCTCCAGGACACCTACACCACCCGATGTCACAGGAAGGCCATAAAGATCATCAAGGACAACAACCACCCGAGCCACTGCCTGTTTACCTCGCTATCATCCAGAAGGCGAGGTCAGTACAGGTGCATCAAAGCAGGGACCGAGTGACTGAAAAACAGCTTCTATCTCAAGGCCATCAGACTGTTAAACAGCCACCACTAACATTGAGTGGCTGCTGCCAACACACTGACTCAACTCCAGCCACTTTAATAATGGGAATAGATGGAAATTGATGTAAAATATATCACTAGCCACTTTAAACAATGCTACTTAATATAATGTTTACATACCCTACATTTCTCATCTCAAATGTATATGTATATACTGTACTCTATATCATCTACTGCATTTTTATGTAATACATGTACCACTAGCCACTTTAAACTATGCCACTTTGTTTACATACCCTACATTACTCATCTCATATGTATATACTGTACTCGATACCATCTACTGCATCTTGCCTATGCCGTTCTGTACCATCACTCATTCATATATCTTTATATACATATTCTTTATCCCTTTACACTTGTGTATAAGGTAGTAGTTTTGGAATTGATAGGTTAGATTACTCGTTGGTTATTACTGCATTGTCGGAACTAGAAGCACAAGAATTTCGCTACACTCGCATTAACATCTGCTAACCATGTGTATGTGACAAATACATTTGATTTGATTTTGATTTGATTTGCTGACCCCGTGCTTACATCTTTATCACAAATAAGACACCTTGCTTCCCCTGGTGCAAATTCAATGTAATAGTCCCACACTGGTGCTCTGCCATCTGTAAAATGTATATAATTGTACACACACGCACACACATACACACACACACACACACACACACACACACACACACACATACACAGTGACAAGGATACTGAAGAGTCTGCTTAGGAGACACAAATACTCTCAACTGTTTGAATAATGAAAATAGAGTTTAAGTTACCTGTGATGAATGTTGAAAACAAAAACTGTCATTTCTTTATGCAGGAAATCCTATTTTAATAATGGCCATGGTACAAATTGACTACCAAAGTGTGAGTCATAATCCCCATTATACCTTCCAGTAAAATCTGAAAAGTGATTCCTTCATTCATTTATTCCATCTGATATTTTTATATTGACTTCAAATAAGGTCTGGGTTTCGTGTCGGCTTACACCACCTTGACAATTTGATAACTGTGTAGATATCCATAGGACAAAGTAACTCTAATCAATATTGACTAAATATAAGCGAAGATTTAAAAACAATTGTAGAGTGGCTTTATGAAAATATTTTGACAAACGTTACCTTATCCTAGTGAGATTTACACGAGTATCAAAACGCTGAGGCGGTTTAAGCACTAAACAGACCTTATTTGAAGTAGATCAAGACATTCTCTATGGAAGACATGAACGGTAAAATAACGAAGGAACCCCTTTCAAGTTCAGCCGCAAGTTATTACAGGAATTATAACGCGTCGACTATTTCTCTCTATACCATTTGTATTTCATATACCTTTGACTATTGGATGTTCTTATAGGCACTATAGTATTGCCAGCCTAATCTCAGGAGTTGATAGGCTTGAAGTCATTAACAGCGCTGTGCTTCAAGCATTGCGAAGAGCTGCTGGCAAACGCAGGAAAGTGCAGTTTGAATGAATGCTTACGAGGCTGCTATTGCCTACCACCGCTCAGTCAGACTGCTCTATCAAATATCAAATCGTATACTTAATTATAATATAATAAACACACAGAAATACAAGCCTTCAGTCATTAATATGGTCAAATCCAGAAACTATCATTTCAAAAACAAAACTTTTATTCTTTCAGTGAAATACGGAACAGTTCCTTCAAATTTATGTCATAATTATGTAGAGTTCTGGCAAATTAGTTTGCATCGAGCCAGGCAGCCCAAATTGTTGCATATACCCTGACTCTTTGTGCAATGAAAGCAAGAGAAGTGAAACAATTTCACTAGTTAATATTGCCTACTAACATTAATTTATTTTAACTAAATATGCAGATTAATTGATCGACCTCTACACTACATGACCAAAAATATGTGGACACCTGCTTCAAGAACATCTCATTCCAAAATCATGGGCATTAATATGGAGTTGGTGCCCCGTTTGCTGCTGTAACAGCCTCCATTCTTCTGGGAAGACTTTCCACTAGATGTTGGAACATTGCTGCGGGGACTTGCTTCCATTCAGCCACGAGCATTAGTGAGGTCGGGCACTGATGTTGGGCGATTAGGCCTGGCTCGCAGTCAGCGTTCCAATTTCTCCCAAAGGAGTTTGATGGGGTTGAGGTCAGGGCTCTGGGCAGGCCGGTCAAGTTCTTCCACACCGATATCAACAAACCATTTCTGTATGGACCTCGCTTTGTGCATGGGGGCATTGTCATGCTGAAACAGGACAAGGCCTTGACCAAACTTTTACCATATAGTTGATAGTACAGCATCGTCTAGAATGTCATTGTATGCTGTAGCATGAAGGTTTCCCTTAACTGGAACTGAGGGGCTTAGCCAAAAGCATGAAAAGCAGCCCCGGACCATTCATTCGGGCAGGTAGCATTCTCCTGACATCCGCCAAACCCAGAATCATCTGTCGGACTGCCAGATGGTGATGCTTAATTTATCACTCCAGGGAACGCGTTTCCACTGCGCCGGAGTCCAATGGCGGCAAGCTTTACACCACTCCAGTCAACGCTTGGCATTGCGCATGGTGATCTCAGGCTTGTGTGCAGCTGCTCGCCCATGGAAACCCATTTCATGAAGCTTCTGATGAACAGTTATTGTGCTGACGTTGCTTCCAGAGGCAGTTTGGAACTCAGTAGTGAATGTTGCAACCGAGGACAGACCATTTTAACGAGCTACGTGCTTCAGCACTCACCGGTCCCGTTTTGTGAGCTTGAGCGGCCTATCATTTCGCCGCTGAGCCTTTGTTGCTCCTATATATTTCATCTTCACAATAACAGCACTTGCAGTTGACTGGGGCAGCTCTAGCAGGGCAGAAATTTGTCACACTTCCTTGTTGGAAAGGTGGCATCCTATGCCACATTGAAAGTCACTGATATATTCAGTAAGGCCATTCCACTGCCAGTCTTTGTCTGTGGAGATTGCATAGATTGCATAGCTGTGTGCTCAATTTTATACACCTGTCAGTCACGGGTGTGGCTGAAATAGGAGAATCCACTCATTTGAAGGGGTGTCCACATACTTTGCATATATAGTGTATTTTCTTATCATATTTTATGCTGAACATTTTGTATGACATATTATAATTAAAATATGCCAATAAACTGAAATAGTTTGATTATAGTTTGCATTAATTTCTGAGATAAATGAGATCAAATGTAAAAATCAAGAAAATCTATGACAATGAAAAAAAAGTATCACTTATTCAATTTCCCATTACACATTTAAGCACATGTTACAAATATAAGCATCTCTTAATCTCTTAACTAAGCTAACATAAGGAATTGTTTTAAATGGTTATAACATAGATCTTTTGGGTATTACATTTGGAATTTTATGACCCCTTTAAGTTTCAAAAAAATATGTTAAAAAATGATTTGATAAAATATTGAATTTGCCCTTTACTATTGTAGCATATAGAAACGCATTGAATAACATACTCATAAATTACTAAAAAGACAATCCAACAAAAATCCTAAGGAATAAGGTTTTGAAGTGTCTGTCATATATGTAGAAGATCTAAGGAAGCTCAGGAAATGTTTCTGTTTTTTTGGACACATATTTAACCCCTTATTTTTGTTGGGGTTAAAGTGTTCTCCGTACTTCCATTCGTTTCTATGGGTTACCTTCAGACGAGTCCCATGAAACTTGTGGGGATCGTAGAGTAAAACAGAGAACACCATCATGTTAGGGAAAGTCTGCCCTTTCCATAGAGTGGAACCGGTAGATGAGATGAGTCCGAGTGTCTTTCCAAAGAGGGGTCATAATAGTTTGTAGGCCAAACCGTTCGGACTCTACGGACGTTTTCGTGAGAAGATTTTCAGGATATCTCATGGTATGACAAGCTTGGTAGCTTGGTCACCTTCCACTGCAGATGCGCAAGGCCGACACAACAGGTTGCAAACCTGGTCTTAGAGCGTTTCGTATTATTCTGTACTTAAATCCGAGACACTCCATCTAATATGGTATGTTACGTTTCTCATGATTACATAAGACAGATGGGTGGGTGTATAACACAAATGTCTAGCAACCAAAAGGTTGCAAGTTGAAATCTCATCATGGACAATGCTAGCTAGTTAGCAACTTTTCAACTGCTTACTACCTTTTAGCTACTTTGTAACTACTTAGAATGTTAGCTAACCCTTCCCCTAACCCTTACCTTAACCCTTTAAACTAACTCCTAAACTTAACCTTAACCCCTAGCTTAGCTAATGGTATCCACCTAGCCACCTAGCTAGATTTCATAACATATATTATGTTTTGCAAATTTGTAACATATTGTACATATTGTGACTAGGGGGCAGTATTTTCATTTTTGGAGAAAAAAAACGTTCCCGTAGTCAACGGGATATTTTGTCAGGACAAGATGCTAGAATATGCATATAATTGACAGCTTAGGATAGAAAGCCTGAGAAAAATCCAATCCGGAAGTGCCTCATGTTTTGAAAGCGCTGCGTTCCTATCTGTCCCTAATGAGCAGTGAATGGGCTATCAACCAGATTACTCTTTCTCCATATTCCCGAAGGTGTCTACAGCATTGTGACGTAGTTTTACGCATTTATGTTGACGAATACCCGTAAGCGGCTACATTGCGCAAGTGGTCACCTGATGCTCCCAGAGAAATTCTCTCGTAAAATACAGAGGTAGCCATTACTCCAATTGGTCCTACTGAAAAACGATAGATATTTGAAAAACACTTTGAGGATTGATTATAAACAACGTTTGCCATTTTTCTGTCGATATTATGGAGCTAATGTGGAATATTTTTCGCCGTTTTCGTGACTGCAATTTCCGGGCGATTTCTCAGCCAAATGTGAAGAACAAACGGAGCTATTTCACCTACAAAAATAATATTTTTGGAAAAAAGGAACATTTGCTATCTAACTGGGAGTCTCCTGAGTGAAAACATCTGAAGCTCATCAAAGGTAAACGATTTAATTTGATTGCTTTTCTGATTTCCGTGACCAAGTTACCTGCTGCTAGCTGGACAAAATGCTATGCTAGGCTATCGATAAACTTACAAAAATAATTGCCTAGCTTTGGCTGTAAAGCATATTTTGAAAATCTGAGATGACAGGGTGATTAACAAAAGGCTAAACTGTATCTCAATATATTTCATTTGTGATTATCATGAATAGGAATATTTTCTAGGAGTATTTATGTCCGTTGCGTTATGCTAATTAGTGTCAGGCGATGATTACGCTCCCTCATGCGGGATGGGGAGTCATTAGAGGTTAATACCTTAATATATACCATACAAAACATAACATATCATACTTAATGTGGTCTTTCAGATAAATGTACAGAATAATACGAAATGCTCTGAGACCAGGATTTTTTTATTATATTACTTTGATTGATGCATTGGTGCGTCAGTACTATTAACGATTTCTTAAGATGCACTCCAGGATGCAGGGCACAGCAAAATCATAACATACTATTATGATTCATTAGATTCGTAACATGTCATATCATACAAATGAGTTTAAAACACTATAGATGACGTGTTACACAGAAAACGAGGACCACTTCTGGCTCGTGAGCACCACTTTCAAAACTACTGGCTGAAATTAGACAAAAGTTTGAGAGTGCATCTTCAATATTCTCATGTAAATATACAGAAAAGGTTCAGAGCGTGATGGTTGTTTCAAATCAAGGTTTCACTATCACAGAGCCTCCACCCCAGAGAGGATGGGATTTTCCTCAGCAGAGCCATCCTTGCTCTCTAAAGCCAACCGTAGTTGCTGCCAGAAGACCCCGGTTTGCTCCCCAGCTCTGGGCCAGCTCAGGTATGAGCGTCTCTTCACTAGCTTCCTCATCCGGTGGTAGGGTGACAGCTGGTGGGTAGGGATCTCCTCCAGGAACACCAGAATCAGGACGTCCTTCTGCTCATCAAAGAGCCGGAAGCTGGCAACCTGGATCTCCCGGGAGCACCACTCACTCTCCAGGTAGCGGTGGCTGATGACACAGATGGTCTTGCGGCTTCCGTAGATGCCGTCCATAATGTTGTCTATGATGGGTTTGCCTGGCTGGAAGTCCCGGTGGTGGAGACACAGCTTCCAGCCCTGCTCTCCCTCCAGCTCTGGCAGAAGCTCCCTCAGGACCCAGGGCTCATCGTGGGCGTTGTAGGAAATGAAGGCATCGTACTGACAGCCATGAGACAAGCGTTTATTCCTTTGCTTGGTGTCATAGAGGAAAGCCAGGAAGAGGTAATAGCCGTAAATGACCTGCCATTTCAGGAAGTGGTAGGCAAAGGATGCTACCAGGGTGAGGAGGACCAGACAAGTGGTAGAGATGTAGCAGTAAAGTCCTAAGTCCACTGTACAGAACTGAAGCTCAACATCCAACAGCTTGGTGTCCTTTAGATCGGCAGGATAGTTGCAGGTAAATTCTCCTGCACCAACAACTTGTGTTTGGTTGTCGCTCTCCATCCACTGGACAAACCAAGCATCACTGCAGCCACAGGTGAAAGGATTATCTTGCATGTCCAGGTATGTCAAGGCAGGGAGAGATTGCAACACTGTCTCATTGACTACTGTTATGTCGTTCTTGCTCACCTGCAAGAAAGTGACTCTACTGAGGTTTGCTCCTATGAGGAAATCTAAGGACTGAAGTTGGGCTTTGGACAGGTACATTCTGTTGAGCCTTGGGGTTGGGTGAAACAGCTTTGGCATGAGGGCTGTGAACTCATTCTTACTGACATCAAGGTACCACAACCGTGGTGTGTGAATAAATGTGTTTGGGTGCAGGTCCTTAATATTGAGATTCCCTGCCTTGAATGCCAATAAAGATTTCAGACCTTCAAGGAAGTTGATAGGTAGATGACACAGTCCCTTGTGACGCTGACTATGGATCTGCAGGTTCTCCAGAGATGTCAGATGAGAGAAGGGTGGAGGGTCTAATTTACCATCATTTACATATGTGATGTAATTACAGGATATATCAAGAGATTTTAAGCTTGGAAGCCCCATGAGCACAGTGTTTCTTATGTCTATTTGAGTGATCTTATTTGAGCCCAGGTTAAGTTCTGTAAGGTTGACCAATCCCTCAAAGGCTCCATCTTCCATACTGGCAATCTGATTGTCATATAAAAGTAAAGTCTTGAGTGATGTTAAGCTTTTAAACTCTCCTTTTCTTATAGAGCTCAGTTTATTGCCTGCCAAATTCAAAGTCTCAAGTTTGTGCAAACCATTCATGAAGGCTTCATTCAAGGTCAGGATTTTGTTTGATCCCAGTTTAAGGATCCTTAATTCTTTCATATCCTGGAAAACACATCCTGGAAGGTTGGGGATTTGATTATGGAAAAGAAAGAGTTGTGTGAGTCCTGTAAGATTGGAGAAATCTGAGCAGCCTAGTTTATTGATGATATTGAAGCTGAGATCCAGGGTCTTCAGTGTAGGTAGATTTCTTGTGGCCTTTGGTACGGAAGAAAGCCTGTTGTGGCCCAGTTTCAAAGCACTTATTTGCTTTATTGATCTGAATGAAAATTCAGACAGCTGAGTAAGACCAGTATTTGATATGTCCACTTCTGTCATGTGTTTACATGACTGGAGAAATTCCTCAGAGAGATTACCTATGTTGTTATATTCGAGTCGGAGCACGCTGAGTTTAGGTATATGGCAGGCAATATCAGTGAGAGCCTTGACCTTGAGCCTTGAGCCTTTGACAAGGTCATTCAATCTCAGATGGACTAATGAGGAGTTGACAGTCTGCAGTACCATACCCATCCTTTCGAAAGACATCTCAATGCCACTCAAGTTGAGACGTTTGACGTTGCTCAGAAAATACCTGTTCAGCACATCCCATTCCATGCGTCCAAGTTGGCCACAGTAGGCGATGTCTAACACCTCAAGGTAAGGAAGAACATCTGCCGTGATCCTGAAGATTCCCAATGGATTCCGGGATAAATCCAACAGCCTCAGCTCTATAGAAGTGTTTGATATTTCCTGTGACTGGAAAGAGGTGAATCTGTTGCTCCCAATGTACAACTCCTGTAAGTGTGGTAATTGTACGATGGGCTGAACTTCCTTCATATTATAAAGGATGTTCTTGGTTAAATTCACTGTCTTCAAACTGGAGAGAGGCTGAAATGATGAGGAGCTGATGGTTGCAATGAGGTTGTTGTCCAGATGTAGCAGGGAGAGGTTGGCTAGGCCCTGAAACAAATGGTCTGACAAGGTTGTGAGTCTGTTATGAGCCAGACCCAGCTCCTGAAGAGCCTCTAGGTGTCTGAGAGACCCATTGTCCAATTGAGAGATCTGGTTTCTTGACATGTTTAGAATTTTGAGGTTTGATAGGCCTTTAAAATCCAACTTTCCAATTTTGGAAATGTTATTCATGGCCACATCTAAAACGCTTACTTTCCGTGGAATGTCTTTTGGTACGACTTCTAGGTTCCTCTTTTCACAGAGTACTTTCATGTTAGAGGGGTCACTGAGATTACCCCGGATTGTGCAGTTTTTCAGGAAGTACCCACATACTGGATCAGCAAGAACCCAGCAATACATCAGGAAACAAAGAAAGAGTCTCAGCTGAGAGAATGGAGAACCACTTTGTTCTCCAGGCATGGTTATCTTGAGTGTCATTGTGAGGAGCTTGACATCTACTTCAGATCTAGAGAGAAAAACAAAGACGAATCCATTAACTAACTTACATCCTTTGGGGGCTGGAAATGTAAAATAATTGAACAATTCAATGAAGTTGCAATAACACTGGTAGCTGTTGGTATTGTGGTCCTCAAAATAACTGACAGATTATTATTTATAGGTCATCCAATATATCAACATAACTCACAAAAGGTTTTCTTTACTGAAAAAGACAAACTAGAGTAGAAAGGAAAAAAGGTAAAGACCACTATCAAATTAGAAATGAGTAGATAAGGGTAATAACATTGTCTGAATAAGAATAAAACACACATTTGTATATCTTTGAAGAGATACACCAGCAAAAGACAATTAAAAACAGCCAGACTACATAGTAATCATTTTTACTCACAATTGTCAGAGGAAGACAGTCACAGTGAGCACCAGTGCAGCATAGGACTGTAATCACCTGAGTCCCGGTTCTACCACCCTGCCCAAAAGAGCACTTCCCTGGCATTTTACTTCACTAAACTTTGTTCAAAATGTATCTTGGTATTTGTCTAGATTGATTTCTCACAAACAGCTACAACACAAGTGAAAACTAAACAGACTGGGTTGACCTGACACACAGTTGACTAAGTGGCAGAAAACAAGGGGCAGAAAAGAAGAAGCGAGAGAGAGAGAGTCGGGGGGGAAGTCAGGCTGTTTGCTCTCTCTCACAGTTGGACCGAATAAAATACTGATGCTGACCATATACCGGAACTTTCCGAGACCAGAGATATTTATTTCCTAGAACTAAGAACATTCTGATCCAAACATCAAACGGGTACTAACACTGACACTTTTTACATTCCAGAGAATTTCATGTTCATTTCTTTACCAGAAGCCGCCTCTAACCTCCATTTCTCATTCTTACTTCATAAACTATAAAATGTATAATCTGTCTCATATGAAGTGTGTGTGTGTGTGTGTGTGTGTGTGTGTGTGTGTGTGTGTGTGTGTGTGTGTGTGTGTGTGTGTGTGTGTGTGTGTGTGTGTGTGTGTGTGTGTGTGTGTGTGTGTGTGTGGAGGGTTAAGGTTAGAATTAGTGTTAAGTTTAGAATTAGGTTTAGGGTTATGGTTAGGAGCCAGGGTAAGAGGTTAAGTTTTGGTTTTGGGGTTAGGGTTAGAGGAAATTACGATTTTGAATGGGACTAAAGGAATAAAAATGAAGGAATAGAAACATAAAGAAGGGTGTCCTGGGGGATGATTTAACAAAAGAAATGAGGAAGTGAGAAAAAGTTAATGAGCAAACAGACCAAAATTGGACTTCTGAATAATTGTATGACGGTGAAACTTTATAGTGAAACTGAACTGATATGGATACTTTGTGTGACTTTCCCCTTTTATTTATTGTTCTATTTCTCATTCATATTTCATAGACTTTATTTCATCCACAGAGGGGAAAGACTTTTGAATAAGTGGAGAGAGAAGGACATAAGGACCACAGGAGGCTGGTTAGAGGAGGACAGCTCATAATAAAGGCTAGAATGGAGAGAATGGAATGCTATCAAACACATGGAAACAACGTGTTTATGTGTTTGATACACTCTTAGAAAAAAGGTGCATTCTAGAACCTAAAAGGGTTCTTCGGCTGTCCCCATAGTAGAAGCCTTTGAAGAACTAGTTTTAGTTCAAGGTAAAACCCTTTTGGTTCCAGGTAGAGCCCTTTCCACAGAGGGTTCTACATGGAACCAAAAGGGTTCTACCTGAAACCAAAAAGGTTTCTACCTGGAACCAAAAAGGTTTCTCCTATGGGGACAGCTGAAGAACCCTTTTGGAACCATTTTTTTCTAAGAGTGTACCATTCCATTTATTCTGTTCCAGCCATTACATTGAGCCCATCCTCCCCAATCAAGGTGTTACAAGCCGCCTGTGATAAGGACCTGTCTGCCACCCCTGGGGCAGTAGCCAGAGAGGCCCCACTGCCCATCTCCGGCATCAAGGAAGGCGTGTGCAGCCTACATCAAAGTGTATGTGGACTCTGAGTACTACCACTAGGAGACACCAAGCCTCCTGGCTTTCAGCAGGATCCGCCCAGAGCCTAACAAAATCCCCCCAGACATGATGGGCTGTGTGGAATAGGAGTCAGTGTGTGTGCGATCTCTGTTCAATGAATAACAACTGTGAACATCTGTACTCAATGGACAACATGGTGTCTTAGAAAATTTGCCAAATCTGCTGTCAAAACATAAAATCACATCACCACAATACACAAGTCACTCAAACAATGTTTTTTTAAAGGTTCAAATAATACAATCTAGCTCCATCAAAGATACTGGTAACTAATCCAAGATTTATCATTTCAATTCAATTCACCCATTTCAATTTCAATTCACCCTTGCACGCCTAAACAGCTCGATTTAAAAAAATGTTTTGGCAAAGGATCAAGTCTACAGAACTTAGATCATTCTGTCCGTAAAAGACTATACACTACATTAGAAGTCGACCGATTATGATTTTTCAATGCGGCTACCGATACCGATTAATCGGCCGATATATATATACAGTCTTGGCCAAATGTGTCACGTTCTGACTTTAGTTCCTTTGTTTTGTCTTTGTTTTAGTATGGTCAGGGCGTGAGTTGGGGTGGGCAGTCTATGTTTGTTTTTCTATGTTGGTTTTTGAGTTTGGACTGGTATGGTTCTCAATCAGAGGCAGGTGTCGTTAGTTGTCTCTGATTGAGAATCATACTTAGGTAGCCTTTTTCCACCTGTGTTTCGTGGGTGTTTATTTTCTGTTTTGTGTGTCATCACTAGACAGGACTGTTTCGTTTATTCGTTCTTCCTAGTCGTTCTTTTGTTTAGTGTTCCGTTTTGATTATATTAATAATCATGAACACTTACCACGCTGCACCTTGGTCCTCACCTTCTTCCACCGACGACGGCCGTTACAAAATATTTTGAGAATGACACAAATATTAATTTTCACAAAGTCTGCTGCCTCAGTTTGTATGATGGCAATTTGCATATACTCCAGAATGTTATGAAGAGTGATCAGATGAATTGCAAAGTCCCTCTTTGCCATGCAAATGAACTGAATCCCCCAAAAACATTTCCATTGCATTTCAGCCCTGCCACAAAAGGACCAGCTGACATCATGTCTTTGATTCTCTTGTTAACACAGGTGTGAGTGTTGACGAGGACAAGGCTGGAGATCACTCTGTCATGCTGATTGAGTTCGAATAACAGACTGGAAGCTTCAAAAGGAGGGTGGTGCTTGGAATCATTGTTCTTCCTCTGTCAACCATGGTTACATGCAAGGAAACACGTGCCGTCATCATTGCTTTGCACAAAAAGGGCTTCACAGACAAGGATATTGCTGCCAGTAAGATTGCACCTAAATCAACCATTTATCGGATCATCAAGAACTTCAAGGAGAGCGGTTCAATTGTTGTGAAGAAGGCTTCAGGGTGCCCAAGAAAGTCCATTAAGTGCAGGACCGTCTTCTAAAGTTGATTCAGTTGCGGGATCGGGGCACCACCAGTACAGAGCCTGCTCAGGAATGGCAGCAGGCAGGTGTGAGTGCATAGCTCTTGTAATATAGATCCAGGACGGTTGCCAGCACCAGGCACTTTGTCTCCTCAGCCTTGGAGAACCTCCTTGTCAGACTGTCCAACAGGGTCTCCGTAAAGTTTTGATGCCTTGAGTAGAAGAACCCTCCTGCTGCAGCATCAGCTTCAGCACCGACACACTGGGGATGATGCATGCGGCTGTAGAGTTGGAGTGGTTCATCTCCAGTGTCACCTCCTCCATAGGTGAAACTATAAGGTTAGAGACAATGTCCCACTGTGCAGCAGACTAACTGCTGATGTGTCCAAATTCACCTGCATACACTTTCAGTGCACGCCTCTGTTCAAACATCCTCTGCAACATGTGTAGTGTTGAGATCCAGAGAGTTTGAACTGCTTACATGATGCTGTGTTTGGGAAGGCCAAGCTCTTCCTGAATGGCCCTCAGCCTCTGTTTGGCCAGTACAGAGTAGTCAAAATGAGTTGCACAGCTCTTCAACATGGCAATAATGTCTAGCACAGCTCTCTGACTGGATAGGCCATCATTGATTACAAGCTGTAGGGTGTGTGCACTGCAGCTGAAGTCTGGAAGCTCTGCCAGCCTCATACCTTTCACCATGTTTGCCCCCTGTCCCTGAGGACCAGCACTACACGTTCTGTTTGGATTTCCCAGTATTCCAACATAGTCAAAAACATCTCTCTAATGTGTGATCCAATCATAGTCTTGACATTCAGCACAACCTGCTTTCTTGTCCAGATATTGTCAATGAAATGTCCAGTAAGGCTTATTAAGGACTCTGTAGTGCCTGACCAGCAGTCAGTTGTGAATGCCATGTGTGGAGTGTTGACTGGTGCCACAAGATTCTTCACTTTCATCACAACTCTTTCATGTGTAGCATTTCTAGCATTTCTGATCAAAATAATTTTTCATCTTTGATCCTGGGTTCAGCAAGAGTAATCAGCCGCTGAAAACCAACATCAGCCATTTTGCTTGTTTATTAAAAAGTTGTATGATTGTAGCCTGCGATTTCTGTGAACTGTCTGTATCACATTTTCCTTGTGAAGAATTTGTGTTTGCTTTTTTCATCATTGCTTCCTTATGGGCTTTTGGATGGGTGTTCTAATCGTGATTCCACAGGTTAGTGGTATTTTTTTATTTAGCCGTTGCTGACCCCATGCTTACATCTTTACCACAAACAAGACACCTTGATTTCCCTGGTGCCAATTCCATGTAATAGTCCCACACTGGTGCTCTGCCATCTGTAAAATGTATATAATTGTGCACACATGCACACACATACACACACACACACATACACATACACAGTGACAAGGATACTGAAGAGTCTGCTTAGGAGACACAAATACTCTCAACTGTTTGAATAATGAAAATAGAGTTGAAGTTACCTGTGATGAATGTTGAGAACAAAAACTGTTATTTCTATATGCAGGAAATCCTATTTTAATAATGGCCATGGTACAAATTGACTACCAAAGTGTGAGTCATAATCCCCATTACACCTTCCAGCAAAATCTGAAAAGCGGTTCCTTCATTCATTTATTCCATCTGATATTTTTATATTGACTTCAAATAAGGTCTGTGTTTCGTGTCGGCTTACACCACCTTGACAATTTGATAACTGTGTAGATATCCATAGGACAAAGTAACTCTGATCAATATTGGCTAAATATAAGCGAAGATTTTTTTTTTAAATTGTAGAGTGGCTTTATGAAAATATGTTGCAAACGTTACCTTATCCTAGTGAGATTTACACGAGTATCAAAACGCTGAGGCGGTTTAAGCACGAAACAGACCTTATTTGAAGTAGATCAAGACATTCTCTATGGAAGACATGAACGGTAAACTAACGAAGGAACCCCTTTCAAGTTCAGCCGCAAGTTATTATAGACATTATGACCGACGACTATTTCTCTCTATACCACTTGTATTTCATATACCTTTGACTATTGGATGTTCTTATAGGCACTATAGTATTGCCAGCCTAATCTCAGGAGTTGATAGGCTTGAAGTCATTAACAGCGCTGTGCTTCAAGCATTGCGAAGAGCTGCTGGCAAACGCAGGAAAGTGCAGTTTGAATGAATGCTTACGAGGCTGCTATTGCCTACCACCGCTCAGTCAGACTGCTCTATCAAATATCAAATCGTATACTTAATTATAATATAATAAACACACAGAAATACAAGCCTTCAGTCATTAATATGGTCAAATCCAGAAACTATCATTTCAAAAACAAAACTTTTATTCTTTCAGTGAAATACAGAACAGTTCCTTCAAATTTATGTCATAATTATGTACAGTACTGGCAAATTAGTTTGCATCGAGCCAGGCAGCCCAAATTGTTGCATATACCCTGACTCTTTGTGCAATGAAAGCAAGAGAAGTGAAACAATTTCACTAGTTAATATTGCCTACTAACATTAATTTATTTTAACTAAATATGCAGATTAATCGATCGACCTCTACACTACATGACCAAAAATATGTGGACACCTGCTTCAAGAACATCTCATTCCAAAATCATGGGCATTAATATGGAGTTGGTGCCCCGTTTGCTGCTATAACAGCCTCCATTCTTCTGGGAAGACTTTCCACTAGATGTTGGAACATTGCTGCGGGGACTTGCTTCCATTCAGCCACGAGCATTAGTGAGGTCGGGCACTGATGTTGGGCGATTAGGCCTGGCTCGCAGTCGGCGTTCCAATTCCTCCCAAAGGAGTTTGATGGGGTTGAGGTCAGGGCTCTGGGCAGGCCGGTCAAGTTCTTCCACACCGATATCAACAAACCATTTCTGTATGGACCTCACTTTGTGCACAGGGGCATTGTCATGCTGAAACAGGACAGGGCCTTGCACAAACTTTTACCATATAGTTGGTAGTACAGCATTGTCTAGAATGTCATTGTATGCTGTAGCATGAAGGTTTCCCTTCACTGGAACTGAGGGGCTTAGCCAAAAGCATGAAAAGCAGCCCCGGACCATTCATTCGGGCAGGTAGCATTCTCCTGACATCCGCCAAACCCAGAATCATCTGTCGGACTGCCAGATGGTGATGCTTAATTTATCACTCCAGGGAACGTGTTTCCACTGCGCCGGAGTCCAATGGCGGCAAGCTTTACACCACTCCAGTCAACGCTTGGCATTGCGCATGGTGATCTCAGGCTTGTGTGCGGCTGCTCGACCATGGAAACCCATTTCATGAAGCTTCTGGCGAACAGTTATTGTGCTGACGCTGCTTCCAGAGGCAGTTTGGAACTCAGTAGTGATTGTTGCAACCGAGGACAGACCATTTTAACGCGCTACGTGCTTCCGGTCCCGTTTTGTGAGCTTGAGAGGCCTATCATTTCGCAGCTGAGCCTTTGTTGCTCCTATATATTTCATCTTCACAATAACAGCACTTGCAGTTGACCGGGGCAACTCTAGCAGGGCAGAAATTTGTCAAACCTCCTTGTTGGAAAGGTGGCATCCTATGACGGTGCCACATTGATCTATTCAGTAAGGCCATTCCACTGCCAGTCTTTGTCTGTGGAGATTGCATAGATTGCATAGCTGTGTGCCTGATTTTATACACCTGTCAGTCACGGGTGTGGCTGAAATAGCAGAATCCACTCATTTGAAGGGGTGTCCACATACTTTGCATATATAGTGTACTTTATTATCATATTTTATGCTGAACATTTTGTATGACATATTATAATTGAAATATGGCAATAAACCTAAATAGTTTGATTATATTGCATTAATGTATGAGATAAATGAGATCAAGTATAACAATCAAGAAAACCTATGACAATGAAAATTCAATTTCCCATGAGACATTTAAGCACATGTTACAAATATAAGCATCTCTTAATCTCTTAACTAAGCTAACATAAGGAATTGTTTTAAATGGTTATAACATAGATCTTTTGGGTATTACATTTGGAATTTTATGACCCCTTTAAGTTTAAAAAAATATATTAAAAAATGATTTGATAAAATATTGAATTTGCCCTTTACTATTGTAGCATATAGAAACGCATTGAATAACATACTCATAAATGACTAAAAAGACAATCCAACAAAAATCATAAGGAATACGGTTTTGAAGTGTCTGTCATATATGTAGAAGATCTAAGGAAGCTCAGGAAATGTTTCTGTTTTTTTGGACACATATTTAACCCCTTATTTTTGTTGGGGTTAAAGTGTTCTCCGTACTTCCATTCGTTTCTATGGGTTACCTTCAGACGAGTCCCATGAAACTTGTGGGGATCGTAGAGTAAAACAGAGAACACCATCATGTTAGGGAAAGTCTGCCCTTTCCATAGAGTGGAACCGGTAGATGAGATGAGTCCGAGTGTCTTTCCAAAGAGGGGTCATAATAGTTTGTAGGCCAAACCGTTCGGACTCTACGGACGTTTTCGTGAGAAGATTTTCAGGATATCTCATGGTATGACAAACACTGCTGTAGCTTGGTCACCTTCCACTGCAGATGCGCAAGGCCGACATAACAGGTTGTAAACCTGGTCTTAGAGCGTTTCGTATTATTCTGTACTTAAATCCGAGACACTCCATCTAATATGGTATGTTAGGTTTCTCATGATTACATAAGACAGATGGGTGGGTGTATAACACAAATGTCTAGCAACCCAAAGGTTGCAAGTTGAAATCTCATCATGGACAATGTTAGCTAGTTAGCAACTTTTCAACTGCTTACTACCTTTTAGCTACTTTGTAACTACTTAGAATGTTAGCTAACCCTTCCCCTAACCCTTACCTTAACCCTTTAAACTAACTCCTAAACGTAACCTTAACCCCTAGCTTAGCTAATGGTATCCACCTAGCCACCTAGCTAGATTTCATAACGTATATTATGTTTTGCAAATTTGTAACATATTGTACATATTGTGACTAGGGGGCAGTATTTTCATTTTTGGAGAAAAAAAACGTTCCCGTAGTTAACGGGATAGTTTGTCAGGACAAGATGCTAGAATATGCATATAATTGACAGCTTAGGATAGAAAGCCTGAGAAAAATCCAATCCGGAAGTGCCTCATGTTTTGAAAGCGCTGCGTTCCTATCTGTCCCTAATGAGCAGTGAATGGGCTATCAACCAGATTACTCTTTCTCCATATTCCCGAAGGTGTCTACAGCATTGTGACGTAGTTTTACGCATTTATGTTGACGAATACCCGTAAGCGGCTACATTGCGCAAGTGGTCACCTGATGCTCCCAGAGAAATTCTCTCGTAAAATACAGAGGTAGCCATTACTCCAATTGGTCCTACTGAAAAACGATAGATATTTGAAAAACACTTTGAGGATTGATTATAAACAACGTTTGCCATGTTTCTGTCGATATTATGGAGCTAATTTGGAATATTTTTCGTCGTTTTCGTGACTGCAATTTCCGGGCGATTTCTCAGCCAAATGTGAAGAACAAACGGAGCTATTTCACCTACAAAAATAATATTTTTGGAAAAAAGGAACATTTGCTATCTAACTGGGAGTCTCCTGAGTGAAAACATCTGAAGCTCATCAAAGGTAAACGATTTAATTTGATTGCTTTTCTGATTTCCGTGACCAAGTTACCTGCTGCTAGCTGGACAAAATGCTATGCTAGGCTATCGATAAACTTACAAAAATAATTGCCTAGCTTTGGCTGTAAAGCATATTTAGAAAATCTGAGATGACAGGGTGATTAACAAAAGGTTAAGCTGTATCTCAATATATTTTATTTGTGATTATCATGAATAGGAATATTTTCTAGGAATATTTATGTCCGTTGCGTTATGCTAATTAGTGTCAGGCGATGATTACGCTCCCTCATGCTGGATGGGGAGTCATTAGAGGTTAATACATTAATATGCACCATACAAAACATAACATATCATACTAAATGTGGTCTTTCAGATAAATGTACAGAATAATACGAAATGCTCTGAGACCAGGAATTTTTTATTATGTTACTTAGATTGACGCATTCGTGCATCAGTACTATTAACGATTTCTTGAAGATGCACTCCAGGATGCAGGGCACAGCAAAATCATAACATTCTATTATGATTAATTAGATTCGTAACATGTCATATCATACAAATGAGTTTAAAACACTATAGATGACGTGTTACACAGAAAACGAGGACCACTTCTGGCTCGTGAGCACCACTTTCAAAACTACTGGCTGAAATTAGACAAAAGTTTGAGAGTGCATCTTCAATATTCTCATGTAAATATACAGAAAAGGTTCAGAGTGTAATGGTTGTTTCAAATCAAAGTTTCACTATCACAGAGCCTGCACCCCAGAGAGGAAAGGATTTTCCTCAGCAGAGCCATCCTTGGTCTCTAAAGCCAGCCGTAGTTGCTGCCAGAAGACCCCGGTTTGCTCCCCAGCTCTGGGCCAGCTCAGGTATGTGCGTCTCTTCACTAGCTTCCTCATCCGGTGGTAGGGTGACAGCTGGTGGGTCGGGATCTCCTCCAGGAACACCAGAATCAGGACATCCTTCTGCTCATCAAAGAGCCGGAAGCTGGCAACCTGGATCTCCCGGGAGCACCACTCACTCTCCAGGTAGCGGTGGCTGATGACACAGATGGTCTTGCGGCTTCCGTAGATGCCGTCCATAATGTTGTCTATGATGGGTTTGCCTGGCTGGAAGTCCCGGTGGTGGAGACACAGCTTCCAGCCCTGCTTTCCCTCCAGCTCTGGCAGAAGCTCCCTCAGGACCCAGGGCTCATCGTGGGCGTTGTAGGAGATGAAGGCATCGTACTGACAGCCATGAGGCGTGAGCTTATTCCTTTGCTTGGTGTCATAGAGGAAAGCCAGGAAGAGGTAATAGCCGTAAATTACCTGCCATTTCAGGAAGTGGTAGGCAAAGGATGCTATCAGGGTGAGGAGGACCAGACAAGTGGTAGAGATGTAGCAGTAAAGTCCTAAGTCCACTGTACAGAACTGAAGCTCAACATCCAACAGCTTGGTGTCCTTTAGATCGGCAGGATAGTTGCAGGTAAATTCTCCTGCACCAACAATTTGTGTTTGGTTGTCGCTCTCCATCCACTGGACAAACCAAGCATCGCTGCAGCCACAGGTGAAAGGATTATCTTGCATGTCCAGGTATGTCAAGGCAGGGAGAGAACGGAACACTGTCTCATTGACTACTGTTATGTCGTTCTTGCTCACCTGCAAGAAAGTGACTCTACTGAGGTTTGCTCCTACGAGGAAATCTAAGGACTGAAGTCGTGCTTTGGACAGGTACATTCTGTTGAGCCTTGGGGTTGGGTGAAACAGCTTTGGCGTGAGGGCTGTGAACTCATTCTTACTGACATCAAGGTACCACAACCGTGGTGTGTGAATAAATGTGTTTGGGTGCAGGTCCTTAATATTGAGATTCCCTGCCTTGAATGCCAATAAAGATTTCAAACCTTCAAGGAAGTTGATAGGTAGATGACACAGTCCCTTGTGACGCTGACTATGGATCTGCAGGTTCTCCAGAGATATCAGATGAGAGAAGGGTGGAGGGTCTAATTTATCATCATTTACATATGTGATGTAATTACAGGATATATCAAGAGTTCTTAAGTGTGGAAGTCCCGTGAGCACAGTATTTCTTATGTCTATTTGAGTGATCTTATTTGACTGGAGTCTAAGTTCTGTAAGATTCACCAATCCCTCAAAGGCTCCATCTTCAAGACTAGCAATCTGATTGTCAAATAAAAGCAGGGTCTTGAGTGATGCTAAGCCTTTAAAGTCTCCTTTAGAGATTGAGCTCAGCTTATTGTACGACATCGACAAATATTCTAGTTTGTGCAAACCACTCATGAATGCATCATTCAAGGTCAGGATTTTGTTTGATCCCAGTTTAAGGATCCTTAATTCTTTCAAATCCTGGAAAACACATTCTGGAAGGTTGGAGATTTGATTGTGGAAAAGAAAGAGTTGTGTGAGTCCTGTAAGATTGGCAAAGTCAGGGCAGCCCAGTTCATGGATGATATTGAAGCTCAGATCCAGGATCTTCAGTGTAGGTAGATTTCTTGTGGCCTTTGGCACGGAAGAAAGCCTGTTGTGGCCCAGTTTCAAAGTACTTAATTGCTCCATTGATCTGAATAAAAGCTCAGAAAGCTGATTGATATTATTATCACATACGTCCATTTCGGTCAACTGTTTACATGACTGCAGAAATTCCTTAGAGAGAACACTTATGTTGTTATGATGCAGTCGGAGCAAGCTAAGTGTGGGTATATGGCAGGCCATATCAGTGAGAGCCTTGACCCTCTCTTCACTAATGTCATACAGTCTCAGATGGACTAATGAGGAGTTGACAGTCTGCAGCACCATACCCATCCTCTCCAAAGACATCTCTATCCCGCTCAGGTTCAGACGTTTGACGTTGCTCAGAAAAGACCTGTCCAGCACATCCCATTCCATGTGTCCAAGTTGTCCACAGTAGGCGATGTCTAACACCTCAAGGTAAGGAAGAACATCTGCCGTGATCCTGAAGATTCCCAATGGATTCCGGGATAAATCCAACAGTCTCAGCTCTATAGAAGTGTTTGATATTTCCTGTGACTGGAAAGAGGTGAATCTGTTGCTCCCAATGTACAACTCCTGTAAGAGTGGCAATTGTACAATTGGCTGAACTTCCTTCATATTATAAAGGTTGTTCTTGGTTAAATTCACTGTCTTCAAACTGGAGAGAGGCTGAAATGATGAGGAGCTGATGGTTGTGATGAGGTTGTTGTCCAGATGTAGCAGGGAGAGGTTGGCTAGGCCCTGAAACAAATGGTCTGACAGGGTTGTGAGTCTGTTATGAGCCAAACCCAGCTCCTGAAGAGCCTCTAGGTGTCTGAGAGACCCATCATCCACTGAAGAGATCTGGTTTCTTGACATGTTTAGAATTTTGAGATTTGATAGGCCTTTAAAATCCAACTTTCCAATTTTGGAAATGTTATTCATGGCCACATTTAAAACGCTTACTTTCCGTGGAATGTCTATAGGCATGATTTCTAGGTTCCTTTTTTCACAGAGTACTTTCATGTTAGAGGGGTCACTGAGATTACCCCGGATTGTGCAGTTTTTCAGGAAGTACCCACATACTGGATCAGCAAGAACCCAACAATACATCAGGAAACAAATACAGAGTCTCAGCTGAGAGAATGTAGACCCACTTTGTTCTCCTGGCATGGTTATCTTGAGTGTCATTGTGAGGAGCTTGACATCTACTTCAGATCTAAAGAGAAAAACAAAGACGAATACAGTGACTAACTTACATCCTTTGGGGGCTGGAAATGTAACATAATTGAACAATTCAATGAAGTTGCAATAACACTGGTAGCTGTTGGTATTGTGGTCCTCAAAATAACTGACAGATTATTATTTATAGGTCATCCAATATATCAACATAACTCACAAGAAGTTTGCTTTACTGAAAAAGACAAACTGGAGTAGAAAGGAAAAAAGGTAAAGACCACTATCAAATTAGAAATGAGTAGATAAGGGTAATAACATTGTCTGGATAAGAATAAAACACACATTTGTATGATATTTTTGAAGAGATACACCAGCAAAAGACAACTAAAAACAGCCAGACTACATAGTAATCATTTTTACTCACAATTGTCGGAAGAATACAGTCACAGTGAGCACTAGTGCAGCATAGGACTGTGATCACCTGAGTCGCGGTTCTACCACCCTGCTCCAAAGAGCACTTCCCTGGCATTTTACTTCACTAAACTTTGTTCAAAATGTATCTTGGTATTTGTCTAGATTGATTTCTCACAAACAGCTACAACACAATGTGAAAACTTAACAGACTGTGTTGACCTGACACACAGTTGATTAAGGGGCAGAAAAGAAGAAGCGAGAGAGAGAGTCGGGGGGGAAGTCAGGCTTGTTTGCTCTCTCTCACAGTTGGACCGAATAAAATACTGATGCTGACCATATACGGGAACTTCCCGAGACCTGAGATATTTCCTAGAACTAAGAACATTCTGATCCAAACATCAAACGGGTACTAACACTGACACTTTTTACATTCCAAAGAATTTAATGTTCATTTCTTTACCATAAGCCGCCTCCAACCTCTATTTCTCATTCTTACTTAATAAACTTTATTTCATCCACAGGTGACAGGAAAGACAATGCAATAAAAGGGAGATTCTCTCTCTAATGAAGGTGTGTGTGTGTGTGTGTGTGTGTGTGTGTGTGTGTGTGTGTGTGAGTGTGTGTGTGTGTGTGTGTGTGTGTGTGTGTGTGTGTGTGTGTGTGTGTGTGTGTGTGTGTGTGTGTGTGTGTGTGTGTGTGTGTGTGTGTGTGTGTGTTTGTGTGTGTGTGTGTGTGTGGCAAGAGTGGTAGTAAAGGTGTCATTCTCAGAAAGAATGAAGGAATATTAATATGAAGAGGGATGGCCAGGGGGATGAGTGAGTTAACATAAGTGAGAATAAGGTTATAGAGAAAACAAACCGAAATTGGACTTGTCTGATCCATCTCACAATTGGACCGAATAAAATACTGACGCTGAACATATAAGGGCACTTCCCTTAGAACTGAGACATTTGCTGGCTGAGCTGCTAGATAATTCTACCCAAAATGCTCATTGGATATTTTTCTTTCTTTTTTTCTCTTCAGTATTAACCTTTCTCTTTCCAACACAAACTGAAGAGATGAATTCTGAAGGTCATACAAATTATTGTAAATATTACATAGAAATTAAAACAGAATTTTGTTTCAAATATATCAATACAATTATAAATCCTTAGGCGTTTTCTGAAGACATAGAAAGCCCTCGCGGTTCCCCACTGCTGAATGTCTCTGTCAATTCCTTGGTCAAGGAAGATGACTGAACCAGAGTTCTCAGAGACACTTCTGTCTACTTTGTGTAATAACAGTTTGTGTCCAGTAGATGACAAAGTATACAAAGGAATGTGTTCGTAAAGAAATCTCAGAATGCAATTATAATGCAGCATAGAACTTTCAAGATGATAGGTGTTTTTGCTCCCAATGAATCACTTAACAAAACCAACTGATGAAATTGAAACCCAGTCCCATAGAGATGACAGTTATAAGACTGTGCATAATGTGTAAGTCTCAGGTTAGAATTCAGTGCATTTTCATGGAAGATTATTGAGTCAGGGAGAGAGTCATTTCATTCAGATTCAGATCAGATTGTTTAATAGTGACATGAACAGGGTTGCAGGTGTGATTGCAGGGTAGAGTGAAAATCTTCAGCTTTGAAATCCAACATGCAGAACTAGTGAAATAATATAATGAAAAGGGTGATAAAACAATAGAAATAGCACTATGTACATAATAACAACAATGGCATGCATGGTTAGATCATCTGTGAAGACAAGACCTTCATGGGAAAGTGTTCAGTGATTTACAAAGCAGGTATGAATTAAGTTTTCACAGACATCATAGCAGACATAGTCATTATTTGTGAGCCGGAACTGATACCACATTGTGATACAACAGTAGATCTACCTTGCTTGTATGTTCTTTATGGTGTAATATAACTAATATAGATACTGTTTCCCTTTGTGCACTGACTTTCCCCTTGTTATTGTTCTATTTCTCATTCATACTTCATAGACTAAATTTCATCCACAGGTGACAGGAAATAAAATGCAATGAAGGGGAGAATGACGTCGCTCTCATATCAAGGTGTGTGTGTGTGTGTGTGTGTGTGTGTGTGTGTGTGTGTGCGCGCGTGCGGAGGGTTAAGGTTAGAATTAGTGTTAGAATTAGGTTTAGGGTTATGGTTAGGAGCTAGGGTTAGTTTTAAGGTTAGGGTTAGGAACCAGGGTTAGGTTTATGGTTAGAGTTTAGGTTAAGTTTGGGTTTTGGGGTTAGGGTTAGGGCAAGGGTTAGAGGAAATTAGGATTTTGAATGGGACTGAATCGTGTGTCCCCACAAGGTTGGTTGTGTGTGTGTGTGTGTGTGCGCGCGCGCTCACGTGCGTATGTGTGTGTGTGTGTGTAGCAGAAGCGAAACAGGGAGTGGGAGTAAAGGTGGAAACAACGTGTTTGATACACTCTTAGAATAAAGGTGCTATCTAGAACCTAAAAGGGTTCTTCGGCTGTCCCCATAGTAGGAGCCTTTGAGGAACTAGTTTTAGTTCCAAGTAAAACCCTTTTGGTTCCAGGTAAAACCATTTCCACAGAGGGTTCTACATGGAACTAAAAGAGTTCTACCTGGAACCAAAAAGGTTTCTCCTATGGGGACAGCTGAAGAACCCTTTTGAAAAAAAAAATCTAAGAGTGTACCATTCCATTTTTTCCGTTCCAGCCATTACAATGAGCCCATCCTCCTCAATCAAGGTGTCACAAGCCACCTGTGATAAGGACCTGTCTGCCACCTCTAGGGCAGTAGCCAGAGAGGCCCCACTACCCATCTCCAGCATCAAGGAATGCAGGGCAGAGTAGCCTAGTAGTTAGAGTGTTGGGCTAGTAACCGAAAGGTTGCAAATCTGTCGTTCTGCCCTTGTTCCTAGGCTGTCATTGAAAATAAGAATGTATTCCTAACTGACCTGCCTAGTTAAAAAAGAAGGTGGGGCTTATTCTTACAAAAGAGAGAGACCATCACCAGTGAGTCAGCTGCGCATCATTGGGTGAGTCAGTCAAACTGGAAAGCATTTTTAGGACTATATTTTCTTCTGCATATTGTAGCCTACAATATGTGCCTTCACACAACTAGGCCTAGACTATTGATGGATTCTAGACAAGGTCGTTTTTAATTGATCTCAGATTCTCCTTTTGTCAGTGTCGAAGTAGCCTGTTATTTCGATAATTTGTGTGGTGATAAAAATGATTCTGGCAAAGTCTCCAGTCAGGTAAATGAAATGCATTTATAAAATGCAAACATTTTCCCGGACCCCAGGCTACTAAAAATGTTCCCTTCCATAAGTGACTCAATTCTACTGCTCTATGCCACTATGCAAATGTGATGATATGCATGCAATGCTTTATTTTTAAGGTAATTCATTTTTTTCATTCGTTCCAGTACCTTAGAACTCCCCAGGTCACCTGACTCTCATGCTCACATTTTGTTCCGGCACCTCCCGATTTACAAATTAAGCACTGGTCTCTCCGATATCTAGGAGAAATAAGAACGCTGAATAAATCTTTTTGTTTTTTGGACACATATTGAACCCCTTATTTTTGTTGGCACAAAACTACCTCCATACTTCAATTTGTTTGTATGGGTTACCTTTGGATGAGACGTGTGACAAAACAGACAACATCATCATGTTTGGGGGAGTTTCCCCTCTCCATAGAGTGGAATCGGTGCTGGTTTACCTTCAGATGAGGCCCATGTCTTTCCATAGAGGGGTCATAATATTTTTTAGGACAAACCATTTCGGGATATTTCATGGTCTGACTAACACCGCTGTAGCTCAGCCACCTTTCACTGCAGATGCGGAAGGCCGACATAGGTGGTTGCAAACCTGGTCTCAGAGCATTTCGTATTATTCTGTACGTACAGTGCATTTGGAAAGTATTCAGACACCTTGACTTTTCCACATTTTGTTACGTTACAGCCTAATTTTGAAATGGATTAAACAGCTTTTTTCGCCCTCATCAATCTACACACAATGCCCCATAATGACAAAGCAAAAACAGCTTTTTTGAAATGTTTGGAAATATATTATAAGAAATTTAAACTGAAATATCACGTTTACATAAGTATTGAGACCCATTACTCAATACTTTGTTGAGGCAACTTTGTCAGCGATTAAAGCCTCAAGTCTTATTCTTGGCACATCTGTATTTGGGGAGTTTCTCCCATTCTTCTCTGCAGATCCTCTCTGTCAGGTTGGATGGGGAGTGTCACTGCACAGCTATTTTCAGGTCTCTCCAGAGATATTCGATCGGGTTCAAGTCCGGGCTCTGGCTGGGCCACTCAAGGACATTCAGAGACTTGTCCCGAAGCCACTCCTTCGTTGTCTTGGCTATGTGCTTAGGGTCGTTGTCTTGTTGGAAGGTGAACCTTAGCCCCAGTCTGAGATCCTGAGCGCTCTGAAGCAGGTTTTCATTGAGGATCTCTCTATACTTTGATCCGTTCATCTTTGCCTCAATCCTAACTAGTCTCCCAGTCCTTGCTGCGGTAAAACATCCCCACAGCATGATGCTGCCACCACCATGCTTCACCGTAGGGATGGTGCAGGTTTTCCTCCAAACGTGACGCTTGGCATTCAGGCCAAAGAGTCAATCTTGGTTTCATCAGACCAGATAATCTTGTTTCTCATGGTCTGAGAGTCCTTTATGTGCCCGCTGAGGAGATGGTTGTCCTTCTGGAAGGTTCTCCCATCTCCACACAGGAATTCTAGAGCTCTGTCAGAGTGACCAATGGGTTTTCGGTCACCTCCCTGAGCAAGACCCTTTTCCCCTGATTGCTCAGTTCGACTGGGCGGCCAGCTCTAGGAAGTCTTGGTGATTCCAAACTTCTTCCATTTAAGAATGATGGAGGCCACTGTGTTCTTGGGGACATTCAATGCTGCAGAAATGTTTTGGTACCCTTCCCCAGATCTGTGCCTCAAAACAATCCTGTCTCGGAGCTCTACGGACAATTCCTTTCACCTCTAGGCTTGGTTTTTGCACTGTCAACTGTGGGACCTATATAGACATAGCCTTTCCAAATCATGTCCAATCAATTGAATTTACCACATGTGGACTCCAGTCAAGTTGTAGAAACATCTCAAGAATGGTCAATTGAAACAGGATGCACCTGAGCTCAGTTTCGAGTCTCATAGCAAAGGGTCTGAGTCTTTATGTAAAAGTTATTTCTGTTTTTTTAAATTATTATATTAGCTCAACCCTTCAAAAAACCTAATGTTGCTTTGTCATTATGGAGTATTGGGTGTAGATTTATGAGGATTAAAAAAATAAAAAATTCTACTAAGGCTGTAACGTAACAAATTGTTGGAAAAGTAAAGGGATCTGAATACTTTCTGAATGCACTGTGAATCCGAAACAGTCCATTTAGTATGGTTTGTTAGGTTTGTCATCGCTGCATATGACAGATGGGTGGGCAAATAACTTAAACATCTAACAAATCTCATCACGGACAACTTTAGCATTTTAGCTAGTGAAGAACTGTTCAACTACTTACTACATTTTTGCTAATTAGTAACTACTTAGCTTATTAGCTAACCCTTCCCCTAACCCGAAACCCTTTAACCTAACTACTAAACTTAACCTTAACCCCTAACCCTAGCCTAGCTAACGTTAGTGAGTTAGCTAACATTAACCACCTAGCCAACTAGCTAGATTTCAGAACATATATTATGTTTTGCAAATTTGTTACATATTGTAAGTTTTGTATTAATACATACCATACTAAACATATCATACTAAATTTGGCCTTGAAGATATATGTACAGAATAATATGAATTGCTCTGAGACCAGTTTGTCGGAAGCAGTGGATTGAGAACCAGCCCATGCAAAAAACCTGATTAAACTGACTTTGATGGGGATTTTTTAAAATTATGTTACTTAGATTGACGCATGGGCGCAGCAATACTCTTAGGAACTTCTTAAAGATGCACTCCATGATGATAAGCACAATAAAATCATAACATACTGTATAGTATGAAATACATTTGTAACATATCATAAGAATAGGCAAAAAACACTTTAGATGACGTGATACACAGAAAACTGGGACCACTTCTGGCTTTCAAAACAACTGGCTGAAATTGTACAAAAGTTTGAGAGTGCATCTTCAATATTCTCATGTAAATATACAGAAAAGGTTCAGAGTGAGATGGTTGTTTCAAATCAAGGTTTCACTATCACAGAGCCTGCACCCCAGAGAGGATGGGGTTTTCCTCAGCAGAGCCGTCCTTGGTCTCTAAAGCCAGCCGTAGTTGCTGCCAGAAGACCCCGGTTTGCTCCCCAGCTCTGGGCCAGCTCAGGTATGTGCGTCTCTTCACTAGCTTCCTTATCCGGTATTAGGGTGACAGCTGGTGGGTAGGGATCTCCTCCAGGAACACCAGAATCAGGACGTCCTTCTGCTCATCAAAGAGCCGGAAGCTGGCCACCTAGATCTCCCGGGAGCACTACTCACTCTCCAGGTAGCGGTGGCTGATGACACAGATGGTCTTGCGGCTTCCGTAGATGCCGTCCATAATGTTGTCTATGATGGGTTTGCCTGGCTGGAAGTCCCGGTGGTGGAGACACAGCTTCCAGACCTGCTTTCGCTCCAGCTCTGGCAGAAGCTCCCTCAGGACCCAGGGCTCATCGTGGGCGTTGTAGGAGATGAAGGCATCGTACTGACAGCCATGAGGCGTGAGCTTATTCCTTTGCTTGGTGTCATAGAGGAAAGCCAGAAAGAGGTAATAGCCGTAAATTACATGCCATTTCAGGAAGTGGTAGGCAAAGGATGCTACCAGGGTGAGGAGGACCAGACAAGTGGTAGAGATGTAGCAGTAAAGTCCTAAGTCCACTGTACAGAACTGAAGCTCAACATCCAACAGCTTGGTGTCCTTTAGATCGGCAGGATAGTTGCAGGTAAATTCTCCTGCACCAACAATTTGTGTTTGGTTGTCGCTCTCCATCCACTGGACAAACCAAGCATCACTGCAGCCACAGGTGAAAGGATTATCTTGCATGTCCAGGTATGTCAAGGCAGGGAGAGATTGCAACACTGTCTCGTTGACTACTGTTATGTCATTCTTGCTCACCTGCAAGAAAGTGACTCTACTGAGGTTTGCTGCTATGAGGAAATCTAAGGACTGAATTCGGGCTTTGGACAGGCTGTTGAGCCTTGGGATTGGGCGAAACAGCTTTGGAGTGAGGGCTGTGAACTCATTCTTACTGATATCAAGGAACCACAACCGGGGTGTGTGAATAAATGTGTTTGGGTGCAGGTCCTTAATATTAAGACTCCCTGCCTGGAATGACAATAAAGATTTCAGTCCTTCAAGAAAGTTGATAGGTAAATGAGACAGTCCCTTGTGACGCTGACTAAATATCCTGAGGTTCTCCAGAGATGTCAGATGAGAGAAGGGTGGAGGGTCTAATTTACCATCATTTACATATGTGATGTAATTACAGGATATATCAAGAGATTTTAAGCATGGAAGTCCCGTGAGCACAGTGTTTCTTATACCTATTTGAGTAATCTTATTTGAGCCCAGGTTAAGTTCTGTAAGGTTGACCAATCCCTCAAAGGCTCCATCTTCCATACTGACAATCTGATTGTCAAATAAAAGTACATTCTTGAGTGATGTTAAACTTTTAAACTCACCTTTTCTGATAGAGCTCAGTTTATTGCCTGCCAAATTCAAAGTCTCAAATTTGTGCAAACCATTCATGAAGGCATCATTCAAGGTCAGGATTTTGTTTGATCCCAGTTTAAGGATCCATAATTCTTTCAAATCCTGGAAAACATATGTTGGGGATTTGATTGTGGAAAAGAACAAGTTGTGTGAATCCTGTAAGCTTGGAGAAATCTGAGCAGCCTAGTTTATTGATGATATTGAATCTGAGATCCAGGATCTTCAGTGTAGGTAGATTTCTTGTGGCCTTTGGTACGGAGGAAAGCCTGTTGTGGCCCAGTTTCAAAGCACTTAATTGCTCTATTGATCTGAATGAAAATTCAGACAGCTGAGTAAGACCAGTATTTGATATGTCCACTTCTGTCATGTGTTTACATGACTGCAGAAATTCCTCAGAGAGATTACCTATGTTGTTATATTCGAGTCGGAGTACGCTGAGTGTAGGTATATGTCAGGCAATATCAGTGAGAGCCTTGACCTTTAGCCTTGAGCCGTTTACAAGGTCTTGCAATCTCAGATGGACTAATGAGGAGTTGACAGTCTGCAGTACCATACCCATCCTCTTGAAAGACATCTCAATGCCACTCAAGTTGAGACGATTGACGTTGCTCAGAAAATACCTGTTCAGCACATCCCATTCCATGCGTCCAAGTTGGCCACAGTAGGCGATGTCTAACACCTCAAGGTAAGGAAGAACATCTGCCGTGATCCTGAAGACTCCCAATGGATTCCGGGATAAATCCAACAGTCTCAGCTCTATAGAAGTGTTTGATATTTCCTGTGACTGGAAAGAGGTGAACCTGTTGCTCCCAATGTACAACTCCTGTAAGTGTGGTAATTGTACGATGGGCTGAACTTCCTTCATATTATAAAGGTTGTTCTTGGTTAAATTCACTGTCTTCAAACTGGAGAGAGGCTGAAATGATGAGGAGCTGATGGTTGCAATGACGTTGTTGTCCAGATGTAGCAGGGAGAGGTTGGCTAGGCCCTGAAACAAATAGTCTGACAGGGTTGTGAGTCTGTTATGAGCCAAACCCAGTTCCTGAAGAGCCTCTAGGTATCCAAGAGCCCCATTTTCCACTTGAGAGATCTGGGTTCTGGGCATATTTAGAATTTTGAGGTTTGATAGGCCTTTAAAATCCAACTTTTCGATCTTGGAAACCTTATTCATGGCCAAGTCTAAATTGCTTACTTTCCGCGGAATAGCTATAGGTATGACTTCAAGATTCCTGTTATAACAGAGTACTTTCATGTTAAAGTTGTCACTGAGATTACCCCGGATTGTGCAGTTTTTCAGGAAGTACCCACATACTGGATCAGCAAGAACCCAGCAATACATCAGGAAACAAAGACAGAGTCTCAGCTGAGAGAATGTAGACCCACTTTGTTCTCCTGGCATGGTTATCGTGATTGTCATTGTGTCAGAGGCTTCCCACTGGGTACACACTGGTTGAATCAACGTTATTTCCACCTAATTTCAATGAAATGATGTTGAACCAACGTGGAATAGACGTTGAATTGACGTCTGTGCCCAGTGGATTGACGTCTTCTTCAGTTCTACAGTAAATAACAAAGAAAAATATAGTGACTAACTGTTACACGATTTTGGTGCATATTACATAATTAGACAATCTAATTAAATTGCAATAACATTGACAGCTGTTGGCATTCTGGTCCTCAAAATAACTGACAGATTATTATTGATAGGTATTCCTATATATATCAACATAGCTCACAAAAGTTTGCTTTACTGATAAGGACAAAGTATAATAGAGGGAAAAAAGGAGAAGACCACTATCAAATTCGAAATGAGTAGAAAAGGGTAAAAACATTGTCCGAATAAGAGAAAACACAAAACATATTGCATCATATTTTTTAGTAGCTAGACAATCAAAAGACAATGAAAAACATAGCCAAAATACGTGGTAATCAGTTTTACTCACATTTGTCAGAGGACAGTCACAGTGAACGCTAGTGCAGCATAGGACTGTGATCACCTGAGTCCTGGTTCTACCACCCTGCTCCAAAGAGCACTTCCCTGCCTTTAAACTTCACTATATTAACCCTTTGTTTAAAAAATAGTCTTAGTCTTCGATAACTTTTTGACTTGTAAGCACAGATACAGCACAAAGTGACTGGGTAGACGAGACACACCGCGTTGATTAAGTTAAAGGGACTTAAACAACCACCCGAGCCACTGCCTGTTCACCCCGCTATCATCCAGAAGGCGAGGTCAGTACAGGTGCATCAAAGCTGGGACCGAGAGACTGAAAAACAGCTTCGATCTCAAAGGCCATCAGACTGTTAAACAGCCACCACTGACATTGAGTGGCTGCTGCCAACACACTGACTCAACTCCAGACACTTTAATAATGGGAATTGATGGAAATTGATGTAAAATATATCACTAGCCACTTTAAACAATGCTACTCAATATAATGTTTACATACCCTACATTACTCATCTCATATGTATATGTATATACTGTACCCTATATCATCTACTGCATCTTTATGTAATACATGAATCACTAGCCACTTTAAACTATGCCACTTTGTCTACATACCCTACATTACTCATCTCATATGTATATACTGTACTCGATACCATCTACTGCATCTTGCCTATGCCGTTCTGTACCATCACTCATTCATATATCTTTATGTACATATTCTTTATCCCTTTACACTTGTGTGTATAAGGTAGTAGTTTTGGAATTGTTAAGTTAGATTACTAGTTGGTTATTACTGCATTGTCGGAACTAGAAGCACAAGCATTTCGCTACACTCGCATTAACATCTGCTAACCATGTGTATGTGACAAATAAATTTGATTTGATTTGATTTGGAGAGAGAGAGAGGAAATGTGTCATTCTCCTTTTTGGTTGAGGAACAGACGATTTACCATAAGTGAGGAGGAAGTGAGAAGAAAGTCAATGAGCAAACATCCCAAAATTGGACGTCAGAAGAAAATGCTGTTGCTGACTTCAATAATGAAGTAAACTTAGAATTAAGAAATCATTTCTGAGAACTAAGATATAAAGCTCATTCTGATCCAAAATTCGAACTGGTTCTAGAACTTACTAATCTTCTGCTGTTGATGAAATACAAAATGCTTTGATTGCTGCTCACCCAAACCAGTAAATCTCTGAAACATCAAGTTATGTCTTATTGCTTGGTCAAGGAAATGTCTAAACCAGTGTTTTTGAAGACACACTTCTTCGTGTCTCCTTGGTGTAATAACAGTTTATGTCCACTAGATGACGGACTATGCAAAGTTATGTGTTAGTTTAAGAAGGCTCAGGATGGCAGGGAATGCAACATGGAATTAGTAACTTTTCAAGAGGCTGGCTATTTAGGCTCACAACAAATATAGCTTAACAAAACCAACTGATGAAATTTAAACAAAGAGCTTCACAGAGCTGAACAATATAAGTATTATAAATTTGGTACATATTTTGTAACTCTCCTGTTTGAATTCATTGCATGGCCTTGGACGATTATTGAGTGAGGGAGAATTATTTGTGTGCAGTGGTGTAAAGTACTTAAGTTACAAAATACTTTAAAGTACTACTTAAGTAGATTTTTGTGGTATCTGTACTTTACTATTTATATATTTGACTACATTTACTTCACTACATTCCTTAAGAAAATATTGTACTTTTTACTCCATACATTTTCCTTGACACCCAAAAGTACTCGTTACATTTTGAATGCTAAGCAGGACAGGAAAATGGTCCAATTCACGCACGTATACACCAATAAATCCCTGGTCATCCATACTGCCTCTGATCTGGCGGACTCACTCAACACACATGCTTCGTTTGTAAATTATGTCTGAATGTTGGGGTGTGCCTCTCTGGCTTTCCGATTTTTTTTTTAATGGTGCCATCTGGTTTGCTTAATATAAGGAATTTAAAATTAGTATATTTTAAACCAAATAGCTTTAGACTTTTACTCAAGTAGAATTTTTCTGGGTGACTTTTACTTTTACTTGAGTAATTTTCTCAAGTATGATGATTGGGTACTTTTCCCCACCACTATTAGTGTGACAAGAACTTCATGTTAAATGGTTCCGTGTTTTACAAAGCAGATATGAGAGAAATATTCACAGACAATCATAGCAGACATAGTCTTTATTTGTGAGACAAAATTTATGTTCTTTATGATGTAATATAACTAATATAGATACTGTTTCCCTTTGTGCACTGACTTTCCCCTTGTTATTATTCTATTTATCATTCCTACTTCATAGACTATATTTGATCCACAGGTGAAAGGAAAGAAAATGGAATAAAGGGAGATAGAAGTACATGTCTTACTCATATTAAGGTGTGTGTGTTCAACCTGGCTTCAGAACAATTCGTAGGATTTGGTATGTTGATTTTCTCCCTCCATTTAGTATGATATATTGTGTGTATACACCAATGAGTGTATACACAACTATGACTGTATAGTGTACACCCACTGACACTGTTAGAATACTCTATTTTAAAGTTGGGGGAGTTCTCATCGCTGCTGCTGAGCAGAGCAGAGCGCGTACCCCCACATATTAAATCAACCACGCCTGGCCTCGACTAGTCCGACCGCCATATTGAATGTCTTCGCAAATCGCCTTACGGTGGATCTCAATTGCACGGTTTTCTCACTCATGTCCGTTCTAAACAGGCTTCACGAGCAAATTGGAGGTGACAAGAGTACATTAAATATATTCGTATAGTTTACAGCGTGGATAACCTGAAAGCATTGAATTCTCCGAATTGTGTCGGTCTTTGAAGCTGTAGTTCTTCACCAGAGGTGAGTTTGTCTCCTTTGAAGAGCTTCTGCAAGATGATGGAAAAGGGACGATTTTTGTGTACTCCGCGTGTTGTAAAAGTTGGCTAAGGCAGGCCTTCATTTCAAACTTAATACTGATACATGTGTGAGAGAAATAAAATGTATTTATCTCTGAAAACCGTTTTTTGGAAGATAAGCTACTTTTATTATTTGCGCAGTAAGAGTTTGCACTTAGATGAAAGCACAACATTAGGCTATGGGACACGCGGTCACATCTGTCTCGCGAAGATTTCAAAACCTGACTTATCTTGCTTGCAAAAACGTTTTTGTTAGTGTGACATGCACTGCCTCGTGTTTTTAGAACTGAAACGTAGCCTATAATATCATTCCAGTTTTCCCTAGCCATAGTGCATCATTATTAGCAAGTATAATTTCATTTCATTCGTTGGGTTAACCTGTTACAATGTAGCATTGGCGCGTTTTGACGGTTGTCATCTATTGCAATGGGAGGCTAGTGACTAGTGTAACCAGTGTTGCAATGATTGTAACAATTTTGCTCGACGCGATCACGGTCTATACATTACAGTCTAGAACAAATAATTCCGTTACTTTCTACAGGCGCCAATACTTTAGTAACGTTACCCCAGTGCCATAAACACCGGTCCTACCCAACGTTTTTTATGCATGACCATATTTTTGTACTGTACATAAGTGCTTGAACCCTCTATCTTACTAAACTTAACTCAATTTACCATCTACTTGAAACATGTTGAGGGTCATTAATGGTAATGAGTATGCACTTGAAATGAACCAAATATTGGGAGTGTTTGCCCATGACTCAATGCATTGCATCAGAGGTGCAAACAATGTTACAACTTATCACTGACGGTCTGATAGGGCTGGGACTTGTTAGTGTCATTGGCAAGCAAACCAAACATAAAGCATATTTAACTTCTCTCCATTTTATCCCTCCATTACCCAAAAGGCTCAGGCTTTTCTGTTTACATCTACACGGCCAGCGCCCCTGTCTCAGTGAGCCATAGCTCCAGCTGACCTGCTCTCACATGGGGCCAAAGCTGTCACTTACATCACAATGGCTAACTGTGAACTTTAACACATTTCCACAAAGCAACTGTATAGATTATGCAGAGGTTGTTGATTCTGCTCTTCACAAGTCCCCATTGTCAGCCCTAGCTATGAGAACTCAATTTCCCAGTTGAATAACATCAGTATACACTAAGTGTAAAGGCGTTATCACTTCATGCTTCAGTTTGACTGGCGTCTAGCTGGTTGAACCGAACGAGTGTGCTCGCATAGTCCCTTACAAGACCTTTTTTAGAAAAACTAGAAAAAAGCGTCAATAGTACTGTTTGTGCACCTTGAGATGCTGTAGACAATATACGCTTCCTCAAACTAGTTAGAATTAATCTAAAATTACTCAATTAATCTGTAATTCGTTTTGACTTTTTTTCCAAGGATGTTTGGTGCAGTATTTCTCAAGTGAAAACATTTGCATGAAAACAAGTCGCGTCTTGTTGAACGGCAATACACTTAATTGAATAATCCCTACTGTTGACCAATCACCTACGAAGGGGCCCTGACTTCGGCTGCCTACTTCGGCTTGTTTCAAAAAACTGTTTTGGATGGAATGCATGCAGAAGCCGTAACACTGGTGTTAGTCGAAAAGCAGCACTGGGCAAAAAGGGTCAATATCAGGGGGTGTCTTTATCAGTATTGTCGTGTCTTTACTATCATTAAATGAAGACTTTTAGTTTTTATCAAAGATTCACTGTAATTAGTATTACTCAATTAAACTGATTAATCATGTAACTGTAATTAACTAGGAAGTCAGGGCACCAAGGAAAATAATTCAGATTACAGTTATAATTTTCCTAATACAACTTTTCAGATATTTTCATATCTGATCAATAGTCTTCTGAATTAATGAATTATTTATTTTTACCTCCCGTTAGTCTCATTCCAAACATTGTAAATGGATGGTTATCTGCACAAACCAAGTCTTCACTATGAGTCATCTATACATCAATTGTCTTAAATCACTTATTTATTAACTAACTAAACAGTCCCAAATCACATTACACAATTTTACAAACAGTATCATCCTTACTCATTCATCTTATACACCAATTAGATGTAAACCTCATATCTGAGGCTATTATATAAACAGCGTTATGGTAATATGTCCGTATTGTCTCCCATGAGTTCCACACAATTGTACCAAACGGACCAGTTCGTAGCTGGATTCTTCACCGATCTTTTATACCTTCTCCAGAACATACATGTTGTTTGGACCTCAAGTTCTGTGAGGTGGAAGAAATTCCTTTGTTCTCTATGAAAATTCACTCTGTCTCTATACTGTGGCCATGAGGAGATAATCTCCTCCAGGAATTTACGACCTCTCTCTGACCACAGCAGCCTGTGTGTAGGAGACAGGGAGAGGGGGATGGAGCTTGTTGTACCCAAAGAGGGCAACGTCATGACAGTATATATCCGGATATCTGACATTTCATTAGATATAAGGAGTAGACATGCTCCAGAAACGTATGTCCTTCATTTAATATATTGAGATAGGATATTCTCCCTAATGGGACAGTTTCTACAGGCATCCAATCCGGACCTCAGAAATCTCCCTACTACTGTATGAGTCCAGGGAGATATCTGGGGTGAGATCCCTTCAAGACATGCCCCTGATGAGCGTGCACCCGCTTACATATTTGTAGAACATTTTAACTCAGGAAATGGTATGTGTCAACATGCTGACATATCTTAGCCTTTATGCTTAGTCATGAACTAATCCACATACTTTCAGAAATGTATCCTATCTGTAGTCACTACCTGATCATTTATGGATCCGTACTTATCCCCAAATAATTCATTTCAATAGATATCCTTACATGATATGTAATATTCATCCTCATATGTCTGATCGAAAATGGACTAAATCAGACTCATGATCAATGTCCAGCATCCAAATGATTTGACCTGTTCAGGCACCAAAAATCATTGTGCTTCTTCACATGAAGGGGACATATCTGAGCATACAGCACCATATTCAGTAGTAGGCTACAAGGCACGGAAAAGCAAATGTTGTCAGATTTAATCCAAATCCAAAGAAATATGTTACTTCTTTTTACAAAAATGCAGCATAGTAAATCCAGAGCTCCAATCAGAACACCTGTTTTCTGTAAAGATACAAACGTAGGCCAATCTTTGCTAAAAATGTATTTGATTTATTTAACAGAAAATAAGTTGCACGCCCTCAATCCCCCTGCCAGCCCTGTTTGTTAAGGGCGATGTGTGCAGATTGGGTCGTCAGCGGCGGTCCCTGGCAGTCCAGACCCTACGGTGGTAGTGTTGGTCTGTGATCCACTCCAAACTGTCAATGCATAAGTCATTCATCAAAATTGTCGATATTGCAAGAAAATATTGTAATTTCGTATAATCATCCAACAAGGTAGCTATGTACCTGCTTCATTCATGATGAGAAAACGAACTGGTACAAACTAGCTAGCCAAGTTGCTGGTTAGCTATCTTATATTAACCAGTAATACAAAACACACCCAAATATATTCCCTGAAGAGAAAGAAATGTTATTTGTTAGCTAGCTAGGCTACCAGTTAGCTTTTACGCTCCCCCAAATTAGCTAACCTTCTTGTTGCTAGGCTACCAGTTACAGTGCTTTTAGCTTGCGGTTTTGCGTGTGCCTTTAAGTAGATGGAATACAAAAAGTTCACCAAGTGTCAAAGAATTATATGGATTTAATATTTGTAAAATTATTGAACATGTCCTCAAAATTCAAATAAGCATCAGAAATTGTCCTTATTTAGCATATCAAAAAGCATATCAGGATACTGATTATGAACCAGCATATGCATTGCTGGTGCCGAGAAAATATACTATGCAGGCCTACTGTCAGTATTTGTCATCATATAGAGAAAATAAGATGTCCACATAGGCCTATCTCGGGATATCTAATGACTCAATATCCGGCCATATCATGTATGATATCCGGAGGGAATCCCAAAATGATTTGTGCATGAAATAGAAATATGGATTTCATATTTGACAAATTATTGAGCATGTGCAGAAAACTCAGAAATCCATCAGAAATGGTCATTTATGTATTTCTGTCCTTTGGTGACCCTGACACCACAGTGACAATATCATCGTCACCCTCTCTACCCACTGTCCTAAACTCCCTTTCCTCTCTTTCATCCGTTCCCATTTGCCCTGGTTTCTCTGTCTCATCCATGCGTCAGCTGTTCTACCTGCATTAGATCTGCTACAATGTCCCCATAACTGAACTGATCTTCTCTGTCTCCCAGGTCCTGTGAAACAGGGAAGCTATCCGTCCTGTGAGTTGTCTTCTCAGCTGCCGGGTGAAGGGAGGAGAGGAGACAAACATGCCGAAACCGGTAAGACCTCAGAAACTGAACTATGAACTGAATTATAATGCAGTGGAAAGGACGAGATAACCAATTCTAAACCATCTGTGGTCTTCATTGGACAGACTGCTTCCTGTCCAGTCGATGGGAGCTTAGTTTGTACTGCTGGCAACACAAGGGATGTGGTTTGACTTCCTACTTGGGCCACATGCACTGACCTGACTATTGACTGTGTAAGATGCTCTGGGTAAGACTAGTGTCTTGAGTGTACGGGAAGTGTGTATGCGCTTGTACCTCCCACCCTTGCCCTTGATGGTTCCCTTCCAAGACCCATGGTGTGATGTATTGTAGGCCTGTGTGTATGTCTGCCTCCCAGGCTCTCAGCCCATCTCAGGCACAGACACAGGGCCAGAGGCTCTGCAACACTGCTGCTATTGTTTCCAGCTAATTGGACAGAGAGAATACCAGGGCCCTCTGCTGTACAAGAAACGCCAAAACAAACCGTTCAATGCAGTGCATGGTGTCAGATGTCCACTGAACATTCTCACTGTTTCTCCTAGTTTCTCTGTTCATGTCTTAAGAAGCAGGTCGGGACATGGAGTTAGAGGATGAGTCATGTGGTTATGTTGCACAACTCCTGCTTTGATTTAATTCTTAGTTATAAGGGGTTTGGTTTACGGTCCCTGGAGGAAAACTCTGTAGGGGAGAGAGTGTTTTGGAAGCCCTGGTAGGGGAACTGTTCTTGCCTGAGACTGAAGTTAAGGAGGGCTGGTTTAGGCTCTTGTCAAATGATTAAGATGGCAGTTGGCTATACACACTCCTCTCTCCTTGTGGATATATTGGGAATCTGGGGTGGTGGGGGAATGGCAGTGGAGAGAGGCGCAAACATGCACTGATGATGTCGTTATCCTCTGACTCTGTCTCCTGAGTCATCAGTGCACCGTCCCAGCACAGCGCATAACAGGAACAGGCCAGGCATCCTTTTCTATAAGGACAATGTCACTGTCAAAAGCACTAGAAAATAGTATGTCTCCCAGAGTTTGTCAGCCACCCAGGGGCTACTCAAAGGCTCTTAAAAACTACCATTAATCCTTAGCCTACAATTCCCATGCCCCCACGGCAATCTAATTAACATACAGTGCATTTGGAAAGTATTCAGCCTCCTTGACCTTTTTGACATTTTCTTACATTATAGCATTATTCTAAAAAACATTCTCATCATTCTACACATAATACCCCATAATGACAGTGAAAACAGGTTTCTCAATGTTATCAAATTTATTAAAATAAAAACAAAAGTAATTTACATAAGTATTCAGATTCTTTGCTATGACTTGAAAGTGAAGTAGTTCATCCTGTTTCAATTGATCCTTCAGATGTTTCTACAACTTGATTGGAGTCCACCTGTGGAAAATTCAATTGATTGGACATGATTTGGAAAGGCACACACCTGTCTATATAAGGTCCCACATTTGGCGGTGCATGTCAGCAAAAACCAAGCCGTGGAGTCGAAGGAATTGTTCGTAAATCTCCGAGACAGGATTGTGTCGAGGCACAGATCTGGGGACGGGTACCAAAACATTTCTGCAGCATTGCAGGTCCCCAAGGCCTCATTGTTAAATGGAAGAAGTTTGGAACCACCAAGTCTTTCTAGAGCTGGCCCCCCTGCCAAACTGAGCAATTGGGGGAGAAGGGCCTTGGTCAGGGAGGTGACCAAGAACCAGATGGTCACTCTGACAGAGCTCCAGAGATCCTCTGTGGAGATGGGAGAACCTTCCAGAAGGTCAACCAGCTCTGCAGCACTCCGCCAATCAGGCCTTTTATGGTAGTGGCCAGACAGAAGCCACTCCTCAGTAAAAGGCACATGACAGCCCACTTGGAGTTTGCCAAAAGGCACCTAAAGGACCCTGATCATGAGAAACAATATTCTCTGGTCTGATGAAACCAAGATTGAAATCTTTGGCCTGAATGCCAAGTGTCACATCTGGAGGAAACCTGGCACCATTCCTATGCTGAAACGTGGTGGCAGAGGCATGCTGTGGGGATGTTTTTCAGAGGCAGGGACTGGGAGACCAGTCAGGATCGCGGGGAAGATGAATGGAGCAAAGTACAGAGATCCTTGATGAAAACCTTCTCCAGAGCAGGGGTGGGGTGAAGGTGGGGGTTCACCTTCCAACAGTACAACAACCCTAAGCACACAGCCAAGACAACGCAGGAGTTTTTTCCGTTCAAGTCTATGAATGTCCTTGAGTGGCCCAGGCAGAGCCCAGACTTGAAAATAGCTGTGCAGCTACGCTCCCCATCCAACCTGACAGAGCTTGTATTTTTTTGGATACCTTAAGGGGTCTTAAAATTCCAAATCAAATATCTAAATAATTATTGGTTTGACCATCTTAAAACAATTCCATATGTTAGCTTAGAACCCTTCCCCCAGCTTAGAAGGGTCTTAGACTCTGGGTTAACCCAGCTACAATTCATGATGGGGTCAGTTAACCTGTTTTTAAAATTGCTCTGAGGATGGAACATTTTAATATGTTCAAAATGGCTTTGGGAAGTCAAATGGCTCATAACTCATAATGGCAGACTGCTAGGTAGAGCTGAGAGGCCACGTGCTTGTTTTGTACCCCAGGCCAGGCCTGTGTTTTGCTGTGCTGGTAGCCTACCTCTGGGGTAGTGGTAACAGTGTGAGGTCAGGGGGGTTGGGGTAGCCTATACTGAATAACCTGCATTATTCATTGGACATAAGAACTGCCACACTCTGACCCCCCCCCCCCTTCCCGTGAGCTCGGCGGGGGTGTGTTTGACCCAAAAGACCCCACAGGAAGGGGCCCCTGCAGGGACGTGCCTGTTTTAAAAAAATAAAAAAAACTTGTTTGCTGCAGAAGGGGTTGAGTGTGAATTGGGCCCATATAAATGGGCTGTGTCAACATCCTGTGGAAGAAGGGTAAGGGTCGAAGTAGGGTGAGGGGCTGTAAGTGGGGGATGGCTAGCTTTGTTTTCCTGCTCTATTTCTGTCTGCTAGTGAAAGCTCTGCAAGGCCATAGTGAGCTCTGAGGGCCTTGGTGAGCTCTGCCATATCACATAGATAAACCAACAACACCAAGTTGGAGAAGCATCCATTATCCTCACTCCTGCCTGTCGAAGTCCAAACAAACTGACTGGACCCTAGTTAACGTTCTAGCCTGCCCAGCACTGCACAGTCCAGGGCTGTGTTCAGTACAAAAATGTCATGTTTAATTTAACTGAAACGGTGCTGTACCGAACAACCAGTTGAAAAACCGGGAGGGGTTGGATTGTGCGTTCAAAATCCACCGCTGCCCTTTTTAAATATCACTCATTGCTTCAAGCCACACCCACCGACCGGTGCAAACGTATCTGTCCAAGTACATACCAGAACGTTTTGGAAAAATGTGTTGTTCATTACAAACCGTTCCACAACGTAGCAAACGTTCAAGCGAACTGAACACACCCCTGTTCTATGAGTCTGAGTGGAGTGCCTCCTGATCCTGAGTACATGTGTAGGTGGGGGTCCTCCCCTCTCTCCCCAGTAGGGGGGTTAATCAGCCGGACAGACAGCTGCTCAGTGCCCAGCGGGCCAGATTAGCAACTCCTCTCTGACTAAAGGAGAGCAGTCCTGTGTGTGTGTGTACGCTTGTGCGAGGCCTCTCGGCAAAGCCTTTGTAAACAGCTTATGGACAAACAGCTGCACATTTACTGAGGGGGTTGTCTGAGAGAAGACTCATCCTCTAAACAACATGGAGAGATACCATGACGAGCAACAGGATAAAGATTCTGACTGAAAAGTGGCTCAACTAACTTCTCTAGAACTCTCTCTCATACACACACACAAACTGTGTGGTCCAATAGGCCTTCCCTTTATCACCACTCTATTCATGCATGGCCTCTGTGGCATTCGGCTGTCCACATTTAGCTCTGCCCTACTGGCTCAGTCACATGGATGGTGGGAAACATGACCGCTAGAGGCAAAAGACGGATCCCTTTGACCATGTCCCTCACACCCACACACACCTGATCACACTCCCAATTGACTTATATGAGTCCTCCTTAGATTTTTGTGCCGTTTTCTTCTAGGCCAGAATCAGAACCGGTGCTATCTCCAAGAGAAAGTGCTGCTGTACTTTTTTTATTTTTATAGGTTGAAATCCACCAGTGGTGTTTTCAGAGGACATGATTAGCTGTGTGGGTGCTGTAGCACGTCTCTCCTCCCCCTTCCTTCTGTCCACACACGGGACAGCCAGGGATTATGGAGAGCCGTCTGTCTGCCTGGCTATAGCTAGACTACTCTCTTCTCCTTCACACTCCGTGGGCTAGTTGTGTTTTTGGCTCAGATACATATATGCAGGCATACACACACGCAAGCGCTCGCCACACACATACAGAGATACAGACAGACAGGCAGACGCGCACACACACAGGGTGAAGTCTAACAAAGGTCAGCACTTTCACAGCTGATTGCTGTTGGCAGGCAGCCCCCACACAAACATCAGGAAAGGGACATACAAGACTTCTGTCGGAAACACAAGTTAAGCACTTGACTCCCCATAACAGCTTTGTCACTCTGATACCCAACAAGGCGTCCGTTTGTCCTGCCGACACTGCATGTTGCTACTTCATTATGTAACGAGACAAAGGCATGGTCTGTCCGAGTCAGTTTATCACTGTTGATTAGTTCTTTAGGAAAGACTTGTTACTTTTAACCCTTTAACGAGTACGATCATGTATTTGTGATCATTGTTGAGTGGTGCCTGCAGCGTATGATCACAAATGTGTTTGAAACAGTAGCAACAAATGTCACCTTTTATTGTAAAAGATAAATGCGAACTTCCATCATCCAAACAGCACGGAACACATCCACAGCATGACAAGTCATGTGCTCTGGTTCTTGTATACACTAACAAGTACATCAACAATTTGTAATATGCTGAAAAGTGGCTAAACTAACAGAAGCAAAATTCTTTGATGGCGGCCATGTTTTTGTTTCTTTGATGCGCCGGAAACTCCCCAATCCCAGAAAGTTCAAGACAAATGGGAACTCTGGGGGGGAGCTCTGACTGGGGGAAATTGTTTTTGCACTGTCATCCAACTTGGAATTTCAACTCGGGAACTCGTTCCTCTTTCTAGAGCTCTGACTTTCTGGCCTGAAGATCATTGACGTCATGATTTTATCTAGTATTTGTCAGAGTTCACAGGTGTCTTGAAAGCCCCATAAATCAGTCGAGTGAACTATCCCTTGTTATAACGTCTTTGGTCTGACAGATGCTTACATGACAACCAGAATGCATTGTATGACGTCAAGAAACATGGCGCCACACATAGCCGGCAAATAGCTTAGCATTAGCTCATCATAATCAGTGCAACATTCAAAGTAATTTACACACATGTCCATTACAATCTCTGCAATAATTCAGAAAGCAGGATTTGCCACCAGTACTTGAAAACGTGAATAAAACAGTAAATACATTAGGATCCATACATGCATACGGTGTGCTACAGCAGAAAGGACAACACGATATACAGAAAATAGAAACTTACTTTGATAGGAACGCACACATATCTAAAGTCCAATTTGTAAGGAAAACAAACATGAAAGCAATGCGGGTGCTGTGGGAAAATGTTGTGTAAGACCTGTTCGGACTAGATGTGCAATGTCTTCATACTTGATCTGGGTAAGTGCTTGGGCTCTCGTTGAAGAGAGAAGTTTGTTCGACTCCGTAAAGCCTCAAACAAATTGTCTGCAACAGCGAAATGGGCTGCTACTTATGTGAATTAACGAGGAGATGGAAAAACTTGTTAGAATATCATTTGAAATTAAGCTTGCCTTGGTTTGAGGGCAGCATGTGTAACTGTTCTGTTGTGTAACAATCACAACAATCAATTTTGTAACAGTGAGAGCATTCTGACATCACGCACGTGAATAAACTCACGCAGGGGCGACGGTTTGAGATTTTCCTCCACCTCTAAATTTTGCTCGCCTGAAGTAGAATATATTGTGATAAATTGCAGGCCACACTACTTGCCTAGAGTTTTAAGCTATACTTTTCGTGGCTGTTTATTTACCACCACAGACAGATGCTGGCACAATGACCGCACTCAGTCAGCTGTATAATGAAATAAGCAAACAGGAAACCACACACTGAGGCGGCGCTCCTAGTGGCCAATGCAGGGAAACTTTAAATCAGTTCTAACAAATTTCTATCAACATGTTAAATGTGCAACCAGCGCTAAAAAAATTCTAGATCACCTGTACTCCACACACAGAGACGCGTACAAAGCTCTCCCTCGCCCTCCATTTGGTACATCCGAAAACAACTCTATCCTCCTGATTCCAGCTTACAAGCAAAAATTAAAGCAGGAAGCACCAGTGACTTGGTCTATAGCAAAGTGGTCAGATGAAGCAGATGCTAAACTACAGGACTGTTTTGCTATCACAGACTGGAAAATGTTCTGGGATTCTTCCGATGGCATTAAGGAATACACCACATCAGTCACTGGCTTTATCAGTAAGTGCATTGAGGACGTCGTCTCCAGTGACTGTACTTACATACCCCAACCAGAAGCCATGGATTACAGGCATTCGCACTGAGCTAAAGGGTAGAGCTTCCGCTTTAAAGGTGCTGGAAGCTTACAAGAAATCCTGCTATGCCCTGCGATGAATCATCCAACAGGCAAAGCGTCAATACAGGGCTAAGATTGAATTGTACTACACCGGCTCCGACGCTCGTTTTATGTGGCAGGGCTTGCAAACTATTACAGACTATAAAGGGAAGCACAGCCGCGAGCTGCCCAATGACAAGAGCCTACCAGACGAGCTAAATCACTTCTATGCTCGCTTCGAGGCAAGCAACACTGAGGCATGCATGAGAGCATCAGATGTTCTGATGACTGTGTAATCACGCTCTCCGTAGCCGACGTGAGTAAGACCTTTAAACAGGTCAACATACACAAAGCTGCGGGGCCAGACAGATTACCAGGACATGTGCTCCGGACGTGCTGACCAACTGGCAGGTGTCTTCACTGACATTTTAAACATGTCCGAGTCTGTAATACCAACATGTTTCAAGCAGACCACCATAGTCCCTGTGCCCAAGAACACAAAGGCAACCTGCCTAAATGACTACAGACCCGTAGAACTCACATCCGTAGCCATGAAGTGCTTTGAAGGCTGGTAATGGCTCACATCAACACCATTATCCCAGAAGCCTAGACCCACTCCAATTTGCATACCACCCAAACAGATCCACAGATGATGCAATCTCTATTGCACTCCACACTGCCCTTTTCCTCCTGTACAAAAGAAACACTTATGTGACAATGCTATTCATTGACTATAGCTCCGTGTTCAACACCATAGTACCCTCAGCTCATCACTAAGCTAAGGATCCTAGGACTAAACACCTCCCTCTGCAACTGAATCCTGGACTTCCTGACGGGCCGCCCCCAGGTGGTGGGATGGGTAGCAACACATCTGCCACGCTGATCCTCATCACTGGAGCTCCCCAGGGGTGCGTGCTCAGTCCCCTCCTGTACTCCCTGTTCACCCACGACTGCATGGCCAGGCACGACTCCAACACCATCATTAAGTTGCAGACGACACAACAGTGGTAGGCCTGATCACCGACAACGACAAGACAGCCTATAGGGAGGAGGGCAGAAACCTGGCCGGGTGGTACCAGAATAACAACCTATCCCTCAACGTAACCAAGACCAAGGAGATGATTGTGGACTACAGGAAAAGGAGGGCCGAGCATGCCCCTATTCTCAACGATGGGGCTGTAGTGGAGCAGGTTGAGAGCTTCAAGTTCCTTGGTGTCCACATCAACAACAAACTAGAATGGTACAAACACACCAAGACAGTTGTGAAGAGGGCACGGCAAAGCCTATTCCCCCTCAGGAAGCTAAAAATATTTGGCATGGGTCCTGAGATCCTCAGATCCTCAAAAGGTTCTACAGCTGCAACATCGAGAGCATGGTTGCATCATTGCCTGGTACGGAAATTGCTTGGCCCCCGACCTCGAGGCATGACAGAGGGTAGTGCGTACTGCCCAATACATCACTGGGGCTAAGCTGCCTGCCATCCAGGACCTCTACACCAGGTGGTGTCAGAGGAAGGCCCTAAAAAGTGTCAAAGACCCCAGCCACCCCAGTCATAGACTGTTCTCTCTTCTACCGCATGGCAAGCGGTACCGGAGTGCCAAGTCTAGGACAAAAAGGCTTCTCAACAGTTTTTACCCCCCAAGCCATAAGACTCCTGAACAGGTAATCAAATGGCTACCTGGACTATTTGCGTTGTCCCCCCCAACCCCTCTTTTACGATGCTTCCACTCTCTGTTTATCATATATGCATAGTCACTTTAACTATACATTCATGTACATACTACCTCAATTGGCCTGACCAACCAGTGCTCCCACACATTGGCTAACCGGGCTATCTGCATTGTGTCCCGCCACCCACCAACCCCTCTTTTACGCTACTGCTACTCTCTGTTCATCATATATGCATAGTCACGTTAACCATATTTACATGTACATACTACCTCAATCAGCCTGACTAACCGGTGTCTGTATGTAGCCTCGCTACTTTTATAGCCTCACTACTGTTATTTTTCACTGTTTTTTATTTCTTTACTTACCTATTGTTCACCTAATACCTTTTTTGCACTATTGGTTAGAGCCTGTAAGTAAGCATTTCACTGGAAGGTCTGCACCTGTTCTGTTCGGCGCACGTGAGAAATAAACTTTGATTTGATATTTTGAAAAGGTTAGGAAAGACTTGTTACTTAACGGGGGCCTTGTGGTGGTTGTTTGGTTTATTGGTGTACATAATCTCTTCTAATCACATCCTCTGACTGACAGCTAATTGAGGGAGGGGACCTGACTGGAGTTCCTTAGAGGAAACACCTCAAGTAACCTTAACCCAGGAGGTCACCCACCATGAGAGGAAGTTGAACTTGCTAGTACTTTTATAGGTTGCTTAGGACAGGCATTAAAGCAGGGATTTGGAAGTCTAAATGCCTTTTATGCTCGCTTCGATGAATATAACACTGTCTTGCATGAATGCCCCTGTTTTTCCGGATGACTGTGTGATCTCACTCTGAGGCCGATGTGAGCAAATCGTTTCAACAGGTTAACAATCAGACTGAATACCAGGGCATGTTCTCAAAGCATGCGCAGACCAGCTGGCAAGTGTTTTCATGGACATTTTCAATCTCTCCTTGTCCCAACATGTTTCAAGCTGATCACCATTGTCCCTGTTCCCAAGATCTCCAAGGTAACCTGCCTAAATGATTATTGCCCTTAGAGCAACTATGTGAGAATGCTGTTTTATAGACTACATCTCAGCCTTCAACACCATAGTCCCCTCCAAGCTCAACACCAAGCTAGGGACACGGGGACTGAACACCTCCCTCTGCAACTGGATCCTGGACTTCCTGGCAGGTTGGCCCCAGGTGGTGAGGGTAGGTAACAACACCAACGCTGCGCTGACTCTCAACACGGGGATAGGCTAACGACACCGGTGGTAGGACTGATCACCGACGGTGATGAGACAGCCTATAGGGAGGAGGTCAGAGACTTAGCACTGTGGTGCCAGGACAACAACCTCTCCCTCAATGTCATTGAGACTAAGGAGCTGATCGTGGACTAAGAGGAAGCGTTTGTTGCTGAACTGGTATTAAAGGCCCTAACGTGTGTCAGGAAAACATTACAAGGCTACCTGCCGCCCCTGATATCAGCATGACACAACAGGAACTGGGATTCGTCGGACCAGTCAAAGGTTTACAAGTCCTCAATTTTCCAGTGTTGGTGAGCGCATGCCCACTTGAGCTACTTTTTTTTCTTAGCTGATGGTAGTGGAACCTGGTGTAGTCATCTGCTGCAATAGCTCATCTGTGAGAAGGATCAACGAGTTGTGCGTTCCGAGATGCCGTTCTGCACACCATTGTTGTACTGCACCGTTATTTGCCTGGTTGTGGCCTGCCTGTTAGCGTGCACGATTCTTGCCATTCTCCTTCAACCTCATCAATAAGCTGTTTTCGCCCACAGGAATGCCACTTACTGGATACAATTGTTTTTTTTGCGCCATTCTCGGTAAACCCTAGACACTGTTGTGCATGAAAAGCCCAGGAGGGCAGCCGTTTCTGAGATACTGTATCTGGAGCGCCTGGTGCTGATCATGCCACGCTCAAAGTCACATTTTGCCCATTCTAATGTTCAATCAAACAGTAACTGGATGCATGTCTGCCTGCTTTATATAGCAAGCCACAGCAAAGTGACTCGATCCATTTTTGTGAACGAGGGGTATACTTAATAAAGTGAGTGTACACCGCACACACATACCGACACGACCACATAGTGAAGTATGTTGCTATGAAAATCAAGCATGTACAGTGACTTCGGAAAGTATTCATTTTCCCACATTTTGTTACAGCCTTATTCTAAAATAAAATGTAAAACAATCTTTAGCAATCTACACACAATACCCCATAATGACAGTGAAAACAGGTTTTTAGACATTTTTGCAAATGTATAAAAAACACATACTTTATTTACATAAGTATTCAGACCCTTTGCTATGAGACTCAAAATTGAGCTCAGGTGCATCCTGTTTCCATTGATTACCCTTGATGATTCTACAACTTGGAGTCCACCTGTGGTAAATTAAATTGATTTACATGACTTGGAAAGGCACACGCCTGTCTATATAAGGTCCCACAATTGACAGTGCATGTCAGAGCAAGAACCAAGTCATGAGGTCGAAGGAATTGTCCGTAGAGCTCCGAGCCAGGATTGTGTCTAGGCACATATCTGGGGAAGGGTACCAAAACATTTCTGAAGCATTGAAGGTCCCCAATAACACAGTGGCCTCTATCATTCTTAAATGGAAGAAGTTTGGAACCACCAACACTCTTCCTAGAGCTGACTGCCTGGCCAAACTGAGCAATCGGGATAGAAGGGCCTTGGTCAGGGTAGTGACCAAGAACCTGATGGTCACTCTGACAGCGCTCTAGTGTTCCTATGTGGAGATGGGAGAACCTTCCAGAAGGATAACCATCCCTGCAGCACTTCACCAATCAGGCCTTTGGCCACTCTACCATAGACGGAAGCCACTCCTCAGTAAAAGGCACATGACAGCCCGCTTTGAGTTTGCTAAAAGGCACCTAAAGACTCTAAGACCATGAGAAACAAGATTCTCTGGTCTGATGATTCAGGCCAAAGATTGAACTCTTCGGCCTGAATGCCAAACGTCACGCCTGGAGGAAACCTGGCACCATCCCTACGGTGAAGCATGGTGGTGGCAGCATCATGCTGTGGGGAAGTTTTTCAGCGGCATGGACTGGGAGACTAGTCAGGATCGATGGCAAAGATGAATCGAAGAAAGTACAGAGAGATCCTTGATGAAAACCTGCTCCAGAACGCTCAGGACCTCAGACTGGAGTGAAGGTTCACCTTCCAACAGGACAACGACACTAAGCACACAGCCAAGACAACGCAGGAGTGACTTCGGGACAAGTCTCTGAATGTCCTTGTGTGTCCCAACAGAGCCCGGACTTGAACCTGATCTAACGTCTGGAGAGACCTGAAAATAGCTCTGCAGCAGCGCTTCCCGTCCAACCCGATAGAGCTTAAGAGAATCTGCAGATTAGAATGGGAGAGAGTCCCCAAATACAGGTGTGGCAAGCTTGTAGAGTCCTACCCAAGGAGACTCCATGCTGTAATCGGTGCTTCTACAAAGTACTGAGTAAAGGGTCTGAATACTTATGTAAATGTGATTTTTCAGTTTCTTTTTAATTACGTTAGCAAACATTTCCTAACATTTTTGCTTTGTCGTTTTAGGGTATTTTGTGTAGATTGATGGCGGGGGGCACAATTTAATCAATTTTAGAATAAGGCTGTAAAGTAACGAAATGTGTAAAAAGTCCAGAGTTCTAAATACTTTCTGAAGGCACTGTACATACACTTTTACACTCATCATTTGCCTTTCTTCATTTTACTTGTATTATTATCAATCCTCATACGTAGTCACTTTACTGTATCTACCTCAAATACCTACCTGTTATCTGCCTCAGATATCTGCCTCAGATTTGAAATATCCAATAAATGTTGTTCCACTTCATGATTGTGTCCCACTTGTTGTTGATTCTTCACAAAAAAATACAGTTTTATATCTTTATGTTTGAAGCCTGAAATGTGGCGAAAGGTCGCAAAGTTCAAGGGGGCCGAATACTTTCGCAAGGCACTGTATATAGCTCCACATTGAGCCAGTACTGGTACTCTCTGTATATAGCTCCACATTGATCTGGTACTCTCTGTATATACAGTGGGGCAAAAAAGTATTTAGTCAGACACCAATTGTGCAAGTTCGCCCACTTAAAAAGATGAGGCCTGTAATTTTCATCATAGGTACACTTCAACCATGACAGACAAAAATGAGGGGAAAAAAATCCAGAAAATCACATTGTAGGATTTTTAATGAATTTATTTGCAAATTATGGTGGAAAATAAGTATTTGGTCAATAACAAAAGTTTATCTCAATACTTTGTTATATACCCATTGTTGGTAATGACGGAGGTCAAATGTTTTCTGTAAGTCTTCACAAGGTTTTCACACACTGTTGCTGGTATTTTGGCCCATTCCTCCATGTAGATCTCCTCTAGAGCAGTGATGTTTTGGGGCTGTTGTTAGGCAACACAGACTTTCAACTCCCTCCAAAGATTTTCTATGAGGTTGAGATCTGGAGACTGGCTAGGCCACTCCAAGACCTTGAAATGCTTCTTACGAAGCCACTCCTTCGTTGCCCGGGCGGTGTGTTTGGGATCATTGTCATACTGAAAGACCCAGCCACGTTTCATCTTCAATGCGCTTGCTGGTGGGAGGTATTCACTCAAAATCTCATGACACATGGCCCCATTCATTCTCTACTTTACACGGATCAGTCGTCCTGGTCCCTTTGCAGAAAAGCATGAGGTTTCCACCCCCATGCTTCACAGTAGGTATGGTGTTCTTTGGATGCAACTCAGCATTCTTTGTCCTCCAAACACGACGAGTTGAGTTTTTACCAAAAAGTTATATTTTGGTTTCATCTGACCATATGACATTCTCCCAATCTTCTTCTGGATCATCCAAATGCTCTCTAGCAAACTTCAGACGGGCCTGGACATGTACTGGCTTAAGCAGGGGGACATGTCTGGCACTGCAGGATTTGAGTCCCCGGCGGCGTAGTGTGTTACTGATGATAGGCTTTGTTACTTTGGTCCCAGCTCTCTGCAGGTCATTCACTAGGTCCCCCCGTGTGGTTCTGGGATTTTTGCTCACCGTTCTTGTGATCATTTTGACCCCACTGGGTGAGATCTTGCGTGGAGCCCCAGATCAAGGGAGATTATCAGTGGTCTTGTATGGCTTCCATTTCCTAATAATTGCTCCCACTTGATTTCTTCAAACCAAGCTGCTTACCTATTGCAGATTCAGTCTTCCCAGCCTCTACAATTTTGTTTCTGGTGTCCTTTGACAGCTCTTTGGTCTTGGCCATAGTGGACTGTTTGAGGTTGTGGACAGGTGTCTTTTATACTGATAAGTTCAAACAGGTGCCATTAATACAGGTAATGAGTGGAGGACAGAGGAGCCTCTTAAAGAAGTTGTTACAGGTCTGTGAGAGCCAGAAATCTTGCTTGTTTGTAGGTGACCAAATACTTATTTTCCACCATAATTTGCAAATTAAATTCATTAAAAATCCTACAATGTGATTTTCTGGAAAAAAACATTTCTCATTTTGTCTGTCATAGTTGAAGTGTACCTATGATGAACATTACAGGCCTCTAATCTTTTTAAGTGGGAGAACTTGCACAATTGGTGGCTGACTAAATACTTATTTGCCCCACTGTAGCTCCACATTGATCTGGTACTCTCTGTATATAGCTCCACATTGAGCTGGTTCTTTCTGGATATATAGCTCCACATTGAGCTGGTTCTTTCTGGATATGTAGCTCCACATTGAGCCGGTACTGGTACTCTCTATATATAGCTCCACATTGAGCCGGTACTGGTACTCTCTGTATATAGCTCCACATTGAGCTGGTTCTTTCTGGATATATAGCTCCACATTGAGCTGGTTCTTTCTGGATATATAGCTCCACATTGAGCTGGTTCTTTCTGGATATGTAGCTCCACATTGAGCCGGTACTGGTACTCTCTATATATAGCTCCACATTGAGCCGGTACTGGTACTCTCTGTATATAGCTCCACATTGAGCTGGTTCTCTCTGGATACATAGCTCCACATTGAGCTGGTTCTCTCTGGATATATAGCTCCACATTGAGCTGGTTCTCTCTGGATATATAGCTCCACATTGAGCTGGTTCTCTCTGGATATATAGCTCCACATTGAGCTGGTTCTCTCTGGATATATAGGTCCACATTGAGCTGGTTCTCTCTGGATATATAGCTCCACATTGAGCTGGTTCTCTCTGGATACATAGCTCCACATTGAGCTGGTTCTCTCTGGATACATAGCTCCACATTGAGCTGGTTCTCTCTGGATACATAGCTCCACATTGAGCTGGTTCTCTCTGGATACATAGCTCCACATTGAGCTAGTTCTCTCTGGATACATAGCTCCACATTGAGCTGGTTCTCTCTGGACGTATAGCTCCACATTGAGCTGGTTCTCTCTGGACGTATAGCTCCACATTGAGCTGGTTCTCTCTGGAATATATAGCTCCATTGTGTATTTTATTCTTGTTACTTTTTTAGTGGTATTCTTTTTAAACTCTGCAGCATTGAAGGGCCAGTAAGCAACCATTTCAAGGTAAAACATACACCAGTTGTATTTGCCGCATGTAACAAATACAATTTGACTTGATTTGTCTGCCCAATATACATCTGTTAGCATGTTTGGTAGATAGGAAGACGTTTATCATAGTTCTAGCTCTAGTCTACTTGCCTTTTCCCGTGCTTTACTAGGATGCAGGTGGAGAGGGTGCTTTCATAGGAGAATGCTGAATAGTTAGTGGGGCAGAGCGAGCGTACAGGAGGTTTCATGGCTAATTAATGCTAGCGAGACAGAGGCAGATGCACAATCTCTACAGTGTGATTAATGTGAGAGTCACAGTACTGTGCTGGATATTGAAAAGTTTTCTGGATAATTAATGACGTGTGTGTGTGTGTGTGTGTGTGTGTGTGTGCACAGCACTGTGTGTTAGGGTAAACGGGGATAGAGAATGTGCGTGTAGTATTCCTGTCCTGAGGTTTCATGGGTAATTCATGATAAGAAGAGGGGAGAGCAAGGGAAGCTGCTTTTCTCAGTGGGCGACTAAGGTACTGTAACTACACAGTAATGTAGTAACACTATGGATTGGAGTGCATCTGGCCACCACTCTGCATCATCTTTCTCTCTTGCCAGGGTGCTGCATCTCTTTCTCTCTCTGTATCTCACTGTGTATCTAATTTATTTTCCCCTGTCTCTCCAGTGAGGTGTGTGTCAGTCACTGAGGATGCCCTCGCGGTCAGGCCTGTTCTGTCAGCTGTGTGTCAGGTCTGGTGCCAGGCCAGACTAGTGCAGCTCAAACAGCAACAGCCAATGGCTGGCCTCGCTCCTCTGCTCCGCCTCACAGGGAGGAGGAGGCGGCCGTAGGAAGGGGAGCAGTCACTCAGTGCTGAGAGGGCAAAAAGACACACACACACTTTTGCATACACAGGCACTGCATTAGCCCATGCACACACACACAGACAACGCTCCTTCAGTTCTCTGTCTTGCTGGAAGGCCTTTTGTTGCTCCCTTGAAGAGGATTCAGTCTAATGCACTAAAACTGAATATTAGTTTGTTCATTTCCACCAAAATGGCTGACTCACTGCCATTTTAAATGTGTTAAAGCTGCGTCTGACACTTCCTGAAACGCTGACCATGGCACACAGTGGTGACGGTTTCACGTGAAAAGTTGACAGCCTGCAGTACAGCAACACAGTGAATGGAAATGTACATGCAAACTGGCAAATAACATGCAAACTTGTTTTGTAGATTAATGTGCGGGTCACCACCATGGATGCAGAGCTGGAGTTTGCCATTCAGCCCAACACCACTGGCAAACAGCTCTTTGACCAGGTAAGCAAGGACCAGGACTCGATACAAACTGAGAATTCACATAACTTAACCTAATAGAACTATAGTATGAAACATCATCTCATGTAAGATCAAGTGGGTGCTTTACCTTGTTCCTGGATGAGGTTCATTTCTCCCTTTTGTTGCTATTATCATGGAAGATCAGTCTTTTGATATACACAGTCCTGATTGACGTGTAGTCAGTTACTGTTGTCATAGTACCAGTACTGTTCTCCTGTCATGATGGAGCAGCATTACTGACAGCATTGCTGTAGTTTCACAGCTTTGAGGGTGCATTGGAGGTCATTGAAAGACAGACTGTTTTCGGGATCTTTATTGTTGGCTAGATCTTTTCTGCAACTTCTCAGCCTGACACTGGAGGAGGATGCTGTAATGTCCAATCCTCATTTCTATCCCTGTTGAGGTTCCTATGTGCCTGTACAGCTACTCTGTAACACATGTTAGCGATATCGCCTTGACCACAAACAGTACCAGAGCATTTTCTCACAAACAGAAGCTGGAGAGTACGTAGGAGGGCTGAAGAACTGTAATGAATGAGGCCATTGACATGTGCAGGCAGGTGGCGACTGTCCTGGACTGTGTGTCCAGCTGTCTTCTCACACTTCAGTGTGTTTTGTATTCCCAGTACACACACAGTCCATTTCCAGGGATTCATCAGGAGTTATGGACGTCCGCCTCATTGCCCTCCTCTGCAGTAACAGGCGGAGTGAATCTAAGTAGCTTGTTGCTGCGTGTCAACTGGCTGACCTATTAGTCACCATCCCAGAGTTTTTAACGGTGAGCCTGAGGCCCATTATGGAGAAGCTATGCCACAGTGGGCTCATCGCTGCCGAGGAGCCTCCAGTCAAGCGGAGGCTAAAACACCCCTCTCAATCTCTATTAAACCCGCATTGCAGTATTTATTTACACAGTAGCATGCGAGCCTAACTTCCATCCTAGTCGCACACAATCTGATAACTTTTGTCATGAAACAAATGGTTGCTAGCATGTTGCGTTCTATGACTTTTCACATGAGAAATGTATGACTTTTTCAGTAATCCCACCCTCCCAACTGTTTAATGGTGGAGTATTGTCTGATGTTGTTAACAGGTGGTGAAGACGGTGGGGCTTCGAGAGGTCTGGTTCTTCGGACTGCAGTACGTGGACAGCAAGGGTTACAGCACGTGGCTGAAGCTTAATAAAAAAGTGAGTTCTCTCTCTCTCTCTGTTTCCAGAGCGGCTGCCAGCAGTCAGTTTGAGCTGGTTATTAGGCTGTCGTCAGGGGGCCTCAGATGTGTACTTTCACAGGCTTCCTGTGAAGACCCTCCGAACCCCAAAAAACTGCTCTGAAGTGCCGTAAAAGACAGCGCGAGAGAGAGTGTGTCAGTGTGTGTGTGTTGGAACTTGTTCAGTAGTCGTAGAGCAGTGTGGTTCTGTCAGGGTGATCTACAACAGGATTTATTTTAACAGCTGTCTCCAGTGGAAAGTGTTCTGATTCTAGGCCCCGGAGTCTGGGACGTAAGCGGCTGTAAAGAGGGTCCAATCCTATCACTAATTAGGACAAGATTAGATAACATAAGTTTGTTCATACCTTTATGGCGTCATAACCAACTTCTATGATTTACCTTCATAGCCCAGATTATAAAGATTAGATTGTAAAGCTTCTGGATCAAAGATGGATGCTTACTTATTAGCCAGCCACGTTTTTGTTTGTCAGTGCAGATAAAGGAGAGGAGACAAGGCGATAGAAGGCACTTCAGACTACTGAGACTTGTCTACCTCCTAGTGGTCTTGTTGTCTGTACAGGGCTTTAAAGGTGTTGTCCTCTCCAGGTGACAGCCCAGGATGTAAAGAAGGAGAACCCTCTGCAGTTTAAGTTCCGGGCCAAGTTCTTCCCCGAGGACGTGTCTGAGGAGCTGATCCAGGAGATCACACAGAGACTCTTCTTCCTGCAGGTAACTGACACCAGTTGTGTTCTAATACTCATATTAACCACACTATTTGTGAGGTAAATTGAGAATGTAGAATGCTTATTGGTCATAGTATGGATATATTTAGTATGCCCAAAGTTCCCAGGATGTTGTAGTACATTAGCCAAAATACGAAGTATACAAGTATACAAACAGTGGACACTATTTCTGCGCTTTTAGGGCCCATAATGCAATTCTTCAGAATATGGGCGCGGCTTCACAGCATTTTCAAATTTGGCGTGAAATATGCCGAAGTCCGGCGAGAGCAGATACAAATTCAATGCTTTAACTAATTATGACAAATGTAATAAGTTACCGACAATTTGTTAGGTACGCTAGCCTTATAGCATATCATTAAAGCAGTTGCTTGTATGTACTGGTATGTTAGCTATCTACCTAACGTTAATTGGCTACTAATACATCGAACTTGCCAGGATTTTAACTAACTACCCAATGTTTATTGACTTGATTATTCACGGTATGCTAAGTGTATAGTCGTTGTGCATTTTCAATGGACATTGTTAATTAAGTCTAGCTAGTAATTAATAACAAGCAAGCAAGAAGTTGCAAAGCCACAGCATCAACTTCCGGTGGACCGGCGAAGCACTAGTACACTCAACTGAATAGGATACCGTTTGTTTAGTGTGCTAAAATGAACTAATAGTATGGGTATTCGAACACAGCTTCTGTCAAAACACACTGATGAGTTCTAAGTCATCAGTATTTTAAGTCTTGACGGTCAAGAACAGACATACTCGTACTATGTTTACTCGTAGTGTCTTAATGCCAAATCCTTCCTAAATTCAATGCTCAGTGGGTGAGGTGAGGTCACATGACCTCTACTTTATTTTTCTCTTTCTGTTTTCCACTCTCCTTTTGGCTTCTCTGACCAGGTAAAGGAGGCCATTTTGAACGATGAGAACTACTGTCCCCCGGAGACTGCCGTGCTGCTGGCATCCTACTCTGTCCAGGCCAAGTACGCCGACTACAACAAAGACAGCCACAAGCCTGGCTACCTCACCAATGACAGACTGCTGCCACAGAGGTGAGTGGCCACTGGCCAGAAGCAGGGATGTCCCGGAGTCATGCACCATCCACATACTAACAAGGAATCCTGGAATGTTTTTTAAAAATTGTATTCAAATTTCCTCTGGAATGTTCTATGTTGTGTAGAGTCCTGGAGCAGCACAAGCTCACCAAGGAGCAGTGGGAGGACCGGATACAGACCTGGCATGAGGAGCACCGAGGCATGCTCAGGTCTGTGTGGATTTCCTTCTCTTTCTCTGTGTTAGTTTATGAGGGTTATTGGGAGAGGTGTTTTTGTCTCGTAGAGGATGCATTTTTCTGAATGGTTCCCCCACAACGAGACAGTTCAATGTCAGAAACGTAACGCTGACGTGTTTTCCCCCAGAGAGGACACAATGATGGAGTACCTGAAGATAGCTCAGGACCTGGAGATGTACGGAGTCAACTACTTTGAGATCAAGAACAAGAAGGGGACAGAGCTGTGGCTGGGAGTGGACGCCCTGGGACTCAACATCTACGAACACGAAGACAAGTCAGTCTCACTACTACAGCTGTATCAACCATGGCTGGCCTATTGGAAATCTACTGTAATGATAAGCAGATGTTTAATCAGATTTCGCCTAGTTGTTCTACTTTACAAACTGGTTTGAGAGTGTTGGGGTGACTGAAAGATGTCCAAGAAGGAAAGAAAGGGAAGGATGAGTAAATGTTATTTTTAGCAGTAGAGGAGAGAGGGGTGGGGGAAGAGAGTAAGTGGGGTCTGTTACTCTTCCTGTCTTCCTCCCATTCGTGGGTGGGACACGACTGACACAGCTTTGAAATGGTTTCCTGTCCTGCCACTCAGACCCATTCCCTTTCCCAACACTGACCGCAGATCAGCTGGTAGACAATAATTCAGTGCCCATCTCTTGAGTAGAGACTTGCATTGGCAGGACTGGAATTTGATCACAGATCAGTATAATATACTGCAATCGACATGGATTTGGACGTCTCTAGCATATCATCGCCATCTGCTGGCATCTTTTATAGCACAATATTTTACACCCCAAAATAAAACTTAATTTTGAGAATTGAAAACTGTCTGTGTGCATCAATGACCAAATATCAACATCCCCCCCAGACTGACACCAAAGATTGGCTTCCCTTGGAGCGAGATCCGAAACATCTCCTTCAATGACAAGAAGTTTGTCATCAAACCCATCGACAAGAAAGCTCCAGTAAGTCTCCCTTTGTCTGATTTTTTTTTTCCCTATACGATCCCAAAACAACAAGATGTGGGTGGAGGCACAGATCCCTTTTCCAGAACACTTTAAGAAGTAGTAGTGAATTATACTCTAAAGAGTTTATCATATTCTCTGTTGTCAAACATAGTAATCTCATGGTCTACCTAGCCATCCTAACGGTTTCCCCTGAACCCGGTCTCCTGTGTCCCTGTAGGACTTTGTGTTCTACGCGCCGCGGTTGCGGATCAACAAGCGGATCCTGGCTCTGTGTATGGGGAACCACGAGCTGTACATGAGGAGGAGGAAGCCTGACACCATCGAGGTGCAGCAGATGAAGGCCCAGGCCAGAGAGGAGAAACACCACAAACAGCAGGAGAGGTACAGGAGGAGCACACACACACACACACACACACACACATCTTACGCAAGCACACGCACTTTACTTTCAGAGTCATGGCTATATGTTGACAGAGATGAAAGCCTATGTAAAGATACATTTGTGTTGTATAGTTGTACCTTTCTAACAAACAACCATATCAACTTTTCAGAATATTTTATAAAGTCAATATGAATCATCCAGAATGTTGATATTACATGCAGACGTTAGCAGGACATCATGTACGATACATTGCCATGTCAGTTTGATACTTTGGATATTACAGTACACTTTAATAAGATACAAAATCACCATTGATGTGACGATGAAAAACACACCCATATAGTGCTTCGTTGCAAGGGTTCATTTCCTAGCAGTTAGATGATATATCCCTTCATCAATTCCTGTCAGAGCCCAGCTGGAGAACGAGAAGAAGAAACGAGAGCACGCAGAGAAAGAGAAGGAGAGAATAGAGCGAGAGAAGGATGAACTGATGGAGAGACTGAGGCTGATCGAGGACCAGACGATGAGGGCCCAGAAAGGTATCAGTCTGCCTCTTCCCACAGCGCCCCTGACCTTCAACCCACTAAAGTTCCTCCTATCTCTGTACTAGTGAAGACATGTTATAAGGCCAGATTAATTCAGCCTTCATGCAAATAAGAGCCTTTTGCTCCTCTTATTTGCCTTAGGGAATTAGATATTTACTTTGTGTTTAAAATCTTTATTGTCCCAGGGCAATATCAGGTGCAAATGTTGCACTGTTGCAAATGTTGCACTGTTGCAAATGCTACGTAAACCTGTCTTCACCTGGAGTGTTTTCGTGGTGTTGATAGGATGTGGGCTCAACATGGGGCTGTTGGTTGGTCAATGTCAGTCAGTATGCCAATGGGACCTGACCCTAACCTTCTAGACTGGTCCTCACTGCACCACGGTACTAAACTCTCATCTCTTACTTCTTATAGGACTGTTCTCAGCACCAGGTAAACATTAAGTCCACTCAGAAACACTTATTTAAACCCTCTCCCTCCTGACCCTTCCACATGACCTTATAGACTTGGGTGGTGTGTTGAAAGAGAAATCCATGTTGTGCTCTTTTTGTTCCGTACTGTTTTTACTGTTGTGTGGGTCCTCTCTCACTTTTTATAGCCATTTCCTGTCTTATTATATAATTTTTCCTTTGTTCTTAAAGTTGATCACATTTGTGAGATCATGGCTGACTGAGCCTCTCATTGGTCACATTTTACAAATTGTGGGTGCTGCTGGACATGGTTTGAGGAAGAAGACATTTTTTTTTTTTTTTTTGATGTCTAACGGACTTTGTGTATTTTGTTCATGGTCACAGAGTTGGAGGAGCAGACACGTAGGGCCCTGGAGCTGGAGCAGGAGAGGAAGAGAGCCAGGGAGGAGGCGGAGAGGCTGGAGAGGGAGAGACAGGCAGCGGAGGAGGCCAAGGCGGAGCTGGCCAGGCAGGCCGCTGACCAGATGAAGAACCAGGAACAACTGGCCGCTGAGCTGGGCGAGTTCACTGCCAAAATAGCCCTGCTGGAGGAAGCCAAGAGAAAAAAGGATGAGGAGGCCACTGAATGGCAGCAGAAGGTAACTACCTCTCTACATTCTGTGTCCTGGTTACAATATAGACTCTATAGAATCAGTCTGTTGTATACAGTATGTTGTACTGAAATTGTTCCTGAATAAGTCCCATAACTCCCCTCTTCTCGTCCCTGTCTCACCTTCTCCCCAGGCCATCTCAGCCCAGGACGACCTGGAGAAGACCAAGGAGGAGCTGAAGACGGTGATGACGATCTCGTCGACGCCAGCGGGCGGCTCCACTGAGAGCGAGCACGAGGAGCAGGATGAGAACCACGCAGAGGACGCCGCCGAGCTCTCTCTGGAGGGCGTGAGCGCCCTGGACCTGCGCAGCGAGGAGGAGCGCGTCACTGAGGCCCAGAAGAACGAGCGCCTCAAGAAACAGCTGCAGGTCAGCCCCCTCTGACCTCTAACCTTTAACACCACAAGACCCGATGACCTCCACTTAAAGGGCTTTGTTTAGTTGCTGGATGGCGTTAACTGGCATTGAGAGGTTTCAATCATCTCTCTCTACTCTCTCTTCCCCCAGGTGTTGAGCTCAGAGCTGGCTGAAGCCATAGACGATACCATGAAGACCCAGAATGACATGCTTCACGCGGAGAACGTGAAGGCCGGGAGAGACAAGTACAAGACCCTACGTCAGATCCGCCTGGGCAACACCAAGCAGCGCATCGACGAGTTTGAGTCCATGTGATCTGGTCTGGGTTCCCCCATCCGTCCATTGGCGACTCGCTTTTCGTCAAAGCAACAGGCGCTGTCCCTCCTACACTCCCCCCTTTTCCCCGTACCCATAACCGCAAAGGTTCCAGAGGGCACGGCCGCCACCGCCTCAAACTTTGCCAAAGCTCTGCCCGCATCTCCATCAGGAATCGCCCAATCGGGTGCAAGCAACGCTTTGCACCGTTCTGAACATGCTATTCTCCTTATATTGCAAAGAATACGTCTGTGCTTTGCTTTCAAATATCTAATACGGAGACACAACAAAAACCAAAATGGGGAAGATTGGATTTTTAAGCGAACAAGGCCATCGGAAGCTTTTTTTGTTGTTTTTGCCGGTAAGCTAGTATGCAATGCTTTAGTGTTACTGACTCTGTCTTCAGTTGAACGTATTGATGTTGTCTGGTACTTTCAAAACCGTTTTTGTTCTGATCTATGATTCTGACACGTTTTATTGAAGCCCTGTTTCTTAAGTTCTCTGTGCTCATTGGTCCAAGGCTGGTAGAGAGGCTTGTGTTAGTTATGGGATCGATCCATTCAGTTATGTTGTGAACAATTTCAAAACATTGAATTGTTTTAACAAATGAGCCTATGGGTAACAGGGTTGACGTGTTATGCCCGACCCACTCCGTCTCCTACCACAAAATGGCCAAAAAGAGTAGAACCAGCTCACCTGCTTTTACACTATCATTTGACTATTAGATGTTCAATTTTTCTTTTGGAGAAAAATATATTTAGAAAGGAATATTTTCAACATATTAAAGTGAGAGTTCAGTTGTCGTAACAGGGTTGACCTTTAAAATGAGAGACCAGGTTTTTTTTTTTTGTAAACTTAAAATGAATCACTAATCACATGAAATAAAGTCTTCAGAAATGTCTTCGTCAAAGCAACAAAATAACTATTGCTGAACAATGATGGTGAAAGCCTGGGGAACTGTTGATGTTAAGTGGGTTAAAGTCTTCCTGGAAGTCGGAGGCACGGAGAGGAATGTAGACTTTTGCCACTAAGTCTTTATTCATATAAAAAATCTGATTTATTGAATTTACCGTGGAGTCTATATTAAAGGGCACTTCATTGAAAAGAACAGGCTTTTTAAAATTCTATATTGATGCACCATTTCTACTTAAAATATCAAAGGGATGCAAAAAGGAAGTGGCTTTGTGGAACGGCCCTACTATCTAGACTGAGCATCAGTGCAAAGCCACTACACCAGTCTTGAGGAGAGGTGTGAGTCTTGATGAATAAGTTGTAGAATATAGCGAGATTTGATTTGGTGCTCAAGGATACATAATGTAGTAAAGCACATTTGGTCGGAGATAAGCTGATCGTATGATGAAGATAAGCTAATTGGTTAGGCGTGTGCGCGTAGGTAGGAAGAGAGTGAAAGCTGTTTGTTTAGCTCCTGTGAGCTGACTCCTAGTGTTTCATGTCCAGTCACCATAGATGGTTTTTACTGTCTACCAGCTCACAAAGGCCCAGGAAAGATGGACAGAGATGCTTAAGTGCCGTGAGAGTGCCAGTATGTCTCTGTCTCTGCATCGTAGTAACTTTTGAAGAGGTATACCATGGTCTTTCTGGCTGGAGAGCACATGAAAACGTCAGTCCTTGTCGGAGAAGAGATCTCTACCTCAATACTGTAACCACAGTGACTGACCCAATCAAACACTCAGTCTCAATCCCCTCCCACAGATTCTGAGTTTTGACTGTGGCTTGGCTAGTTCAGACTAGGAGGCGATGTTGCTTTATTGGTTAACATTTCAACCAAAATAAGAATGCTATTTTTATGCCAGATGTACTTTCAAGCGGTGACTCATTCAAGTGTCACTAGTGGAGACAATTGATCAAAAAATGTTTTACACGGTGGCCTCTTTGATACATCTACCTTTTGTTTTGTGTTACTAAAGTTTCTCTGAACTACACCTAAATTATCCAGAAGATCAAAGGTCAAGCAATCCAGCACCAAGGACGCGGCTGTGAGTCTGTATTTTCTGTAGTGGACAGTTGTGATACTGTGCAGTAGTGAGGTTGAGGACATCAGTGACCCAGGCTGTGTAGACATGGTGTCTGTGTCCTGTGGTAGTGGAGCTGGTTTGACTGGTTATTGTTAAGAGCTGTTTGGACACGGGACCTGCATCTGTCTGCTGACAGCCAACTGGGGCCAGAATAGGACAGTCATGTTTCTTCTCAGCTGCTGGACAGATCTGCTCACTGTTCTCTCTGCCACAGCTGTCAGCAGGATGGATGGAAACCCAATGGCAGAGTGCCACCAATTTAGGACTGTGAAGAGACAGACGGGTGCAGATGTCAGAGGTGAATGTGCCCCCCTATCTATTTGCTGTCATTAGAGGGACCCAACCTCTTGCCCCCTTTTTTTCAGACCTTGATCTTTTCTCACACAACCTTTTTACTCGATCCAACTCAAATTAACTCCAGTTTTGTGGATAAATGTTACTGATGCGTTTTGAATGAACCGGAGTGTTCAGTTTTTATTTGCAATCAGATGACGTGATTATTTGTTATGCTACACTAGATAGGTGGTTTAAGTTGAGATCTTTAAAGCCAGAGTTTTAATAAAATAAAGCACTTGTTTGGATCCGGAGGACACTGAAGGGGCTTGACCCAAACCTGCCTTTTTGTTAACCCAGTGAGTGTCCAAATATAGGGGTTGTATTTGCCATAGCAGGTGAAAAAAAAACTGTGCTTCCAACTGTTATTTTTTTGTAATGTGTTCCAAGATCAAACTATCTACCAGCATGCATCAGTAGCTCACTGGAGGTGAAAAGAGAACTACTCTACATGCCACCATCCCCCATATTGTTGAGTTGTGCTTTTCCCATTGGCTGAGCCTGTTAGCCTGCTTGTTTGACCTCCAATGAGAACCGTGATGCCTCTTTTGGAAACAGCGGTCATGTTTGCTGTTCAGTTTTTCCTTACGTTTATAAAACTAGTGTTTCTGTAAGATGGACACAGATGGACCTCAGTCCATTGGTTTCACAATAAAAGTAAAAAATTACGTTTTTGTTTACCAATCATTTAAACAAACTACATTTTATCTCTGACACCAGTAAAAGATATGTTTAAGTGATTTTGAATGTGTCAGTCCTTCTTTAGACATTAACCTCAAACAACACTGTTCATTCATGCAGGGCAGACAATTCCATCTTGATGCTTAGTGATAAGAACATGCAATGAGCAGTTGATGTACATTTTCAGATCTAAAGATTTTCTCACAAAAAGCAGTGTCATATCTGGTTAACTGCCACAAACATCTGATTACAACAGGAAAGGTCAAGCCAAATTAACCATTTAGTTAACTACAGTAATTGACTTTTTGTCGCACATCAAATATTTTGCTCATTGCCGTTTTTCAAACTTGTTCTGACAGCTCAACCTCGATGGAAGAATGAATTGTTGGATTAAACCATAGACATTGTATCTGTCCCATTATGGAGTCTGAGGTCACGGGTAGCGCCATTGCGGCCGTTTCCATTTTCAAGTAGTCAATTTTCTTTGAGTTGGCAAACATGGAAAGGGTACATACAGTCACCTAGAGTGTGTTTGAACAGGCATACAGTCAAGGTTGGTGATTTACTGCCACCTGCAGTTATGGAGTGTTTCCTCACGCGTATAATTCATTGGTTGACCCCTCCCGATGACCTGGTTGGAATTATGTGATCCTTAACCCATAGGAAGTCCCACCCAGCTGACTACTTCAAAATGGTGAAAGGTCTCCATGGCGCTGCCCATGCTAAAACAGGCTTTTGCGCACTACAGTCCATCTCTGGATGAAACCATGTCAGTCCGTGTACAGGGGAGTCAAATAAAGTATTTGGGGCTGGATAAAGGTGTGTCACACAGGGTTGCCAGTTCAATTCCAAATGTGATTAGTTATAACAGTGCAAATATGTGAAAAAACAAGTGGTGCAGTGCACTGGGACGGATCAGGTGGTCACAGGTTCTAATCTTGATGAGGCCGGAGGTTTGAAGCCTGGTCTGTTGGATTAAGGTTGATTTTTTTTTAACCCAACCTAATCACATTTGTCTCTGCCCTCAGAATTAGATGACAGGACAACTCCAATCTGTAGTAGAGTAAATGTTATTCTAGTACATCATGAAATTCTTGGTCTGGTGTTCTGGAAATTACAATGACTGACTATTTGCGTCACAGTGTAGGACAACTCATCACATCTGACTGCAAGACTGCATTACCAACAAAACAAGGACAACCAATTGTTAATGAAGAATACAAACCAAAACTATATTTAATAGGCATGGAGTTGTCAAGCTAATAGAATACAACAGAACTGATACATCAAGCTCAACAAAACAAATCTGATACAATAAGATTGAAAAGACACGAACACTTGAATAAAACATGGGTAACACTTTAAGGGTCCGTAATAAACAAAGTTAATTATAAACCATTCATAAGGCATTTACAAACAGTACACACCATTTATTAATCATCCTGTCAGTTTATTCTTTTACCAAGTACTCCTGAAATGTCTACCAATGTCAAGCCCCTCTTTTTGGGAGAAATGACACGTCACTCAATATGTATAAAGTATAAATAGCGCTCACTTTAGATTAGGGGCTTCAAAAAGACAACTAATGTTTAATTACAGACTATTAAAAGAAAGTGTTACCAAAACATGCATAAGTTTGCTGAACATGGTTCAGAGTATTACATGTGTCGTAAAGGCATGACTTTTTGCCCTCACTGACACAGTGCCAGAGAGAAGGTTCTTCGTTACAAAATAAAAAGGTTGTATTGTTTTTTAACCAACCCACTGCATATTTCAGGCAGAGGGACCTAGAGGGTCATCAGGAGACATAGGGAGGAAGTGAGAGAGAGGAGAGGAGTTTGGAGAGGGAGAGAGATTATTAACATACTTAATCCTATACAGCCAAGCATTAGCATAATGAACATCATACCACTTCTAGGCTAAGGCGGAGTCGTATCACTCCTTCCTTACTTGTCGTTGACAAACTGAGTACATGAGCAGCCGCTCGTCAATTAACTTCTTCCACTCTGGCTTCTCACAGGCCAGGTCGCGGTAGTTGTCGTTAGAGACGATGATGCCGTTGGACTTGTAGGCCAGCTTGACGATGAAACGGTCGTCACCCGGCGACCCTGGACCCGACAAGACGGAGTGAACACCAAGATCTTGTCCTTCTCCAGACGACGCAAAGTATCCTGGTCTAGACACACAGACAGAGACACAGACAGACAGAGACACAGACAGACAGAAAATTGGAGAACCGTGTAATCCAGTGAGCACTGAGGCCCATCTGAGAGTTCACCTACGTGCGTGTGTGTGTGTGTTTACCTGTGATGAGGGCATCAGGGCGAGACTGCTCTTTCTTCCAGGACGGCACAAATACAGTGATGTCACGGTGACCTCGCTCCAGGAACCAATCAACAGCCAGCTGGATGCTGTAGCAGGAGAACACCTTATTGCCGTGGCTACCAGAGACAGACGTTAACTACCTTACAGGCTCTAGCATCATATCAACAATATGTAGGTGACTTTGACAACAGTTACACAACTACCTTAACATAGACCAAGCAACGGGCTACAATGGAGGAAATAGGCATTGTGTGTTTTCTGTAATCATGGTGCATAGACCCTCACCTCATTGCCACGTTGCTACCGTCCAGGACGACGGGCCGCAGGTTGTCCTTGTCCCCAAGGAGGAGGTCTGTCTAATAGGGGGAGTCTGACCTCCCCTGCTGCGCCTCCACATACCCACAGGTAGAAGAGGAGGAGCAGGAGGATGAGGGGGCGGGCTGTGAAGCTGTGGACCCAGTCAGCTGTTGGTTTGTCTCTGCCTTTACGGCCCAGTTTGACCAGCTCTCCCAGTATGTTGTTGATGAGTGTGTACGGTCCCAGCTTGGCCAGCACCAGCTCCTCTGCGTAGCCCAGCTTCAGGGCAAACTCCAGCTTGGACTGGTGCTCCCTCAGGGCTTCCCCGGATGAAGGCTCCCCCGACAGAGGGTCAGGAGGCCCCTCGGACCCCAGGTTCACACAGGGAGTCCTGTGTTGGTGGATGTTTGGATCAGGCACACCTCCATCTAGCTCAGATACGGACACTCCTCCAGCCGGGTTAGAACCAGTGCTGTTTCAGGCTGAATCTGGGTCACTGTCAAAGCCAGCGCTCTCCTCCCTCTCCTTCCCCCCAGGCGTGGGCAAGCTGCAATTTCCACTGCCCTCGCAGGCTGAGGCCTGACCCCGGAGGACCACTCCCACCACTTCTACCCCCGTCTTACCGTGTCCACGTGAGTGAGTGAGAGAGAGGTTCAAAACAATTGAAAGAGTATTTCAGTGAGTAAAGCCAAAAGACCAGTTGAGTTCCATTACACAAGGCTTGACTTCAGTTCAAAAACAATAGGGAGGGAATCCATGCTCATAAAATGTCTCGTTAAAGTTTGAATCTCACGAGACATACATCTCATACACACCTCTGGGGTCAGTAAACTGATGAGAAACTTCAACAGGCTTGACTCTATCGACACCTGGGAGATTCATTTCTTGGCTTTAGTGAGAACAGGTAGACGGATCTGTGAGCTTCACCCGAGAGAGCAGAGAGAGAGAGCAGAGAGAGACAGAATAATTGAATATACTAAACTAATGATCCTCCATAAACCAATATTTTACATTTTGGACAAATTGTACTGCAATAAATACAGATCTTGACATATGCTCTGCGACAGACTGCTGTCTTACAATACTTCCCATATGTTTCCTATGTTTTCATAGTAAATAAGGCCATGTCTAGGCTACTCAAACGCTGAACCATATTTGGTTGTTGGATGTGACTAGCTGACCTGAGCCGAGCTCCCCAGCAGGGCACAGATTGGCTGAGACAAAGCGGGGTGCGATCCTGGGGGTGCCCTGTCCTAATTAAGAGGGGCCAGCCACAGCGTGCCACCTCCCGCCCAGCCCACGTCACAACACATCAATCTCAGGGGAAACAGAGGCTGCTCTGTTTAAACACAAATAGCCGTTATGTGTTGGGCTAAGGCCCGACTCCCCCCGTGCTTCAGGAGCATATGGTTCCTCCCCTGAGTCACTCGTTTGAACAGTAAAGGAACAGGAAGTAAATCAATAGAAACACTCAATGGTAACAATGGTAAATAAACTGCCATTTTCAAACAGGGGTTTCAATAGATCTCTTGTATTGTGAAATGGATTTGAAGAACCCCAACCTGGATGGGCACTATAAACAACTGCATATTATAATTTCACAAGAAATAACAGTCAGTGTATAGCCCACGGCATCATCATTTAGTCATAACTGTGCAACAATGTGGCTACAGGGCATCATCACGTTGGCAGATACATCTGTTGAGTCTGCAGCCTCTAGCCTTTTAAAGGTTTCCTAAAACCTCATCTAAATGTTTTCATGTCTGCTAAAATGTAACATCCCTTTAAAGGTGTCATGGTGGGGTGGGAGGATGGGAGTGTGTGCATTATATGAAAGAGGGCTGCTTAGCAACATGGCCCAGGGTTGCTAGGCTGCAGCGGTTGAAAGAATGTCCCCTAAAAAATATTCCAAGACAGATCCAGAGCTGGAATAATTTAGTATTCTGTGCACAAAAGGAAGACCTGGGGAATAGGGGCCGCTCAAGTGTGTCTGACTGACGTTCCCCAACAATACAACTGCCAGTTGCACTCTGGGTCACCTCCGGTGCAGCCATTGTCGGGTTGGTGCTCTGAGCGCCCGCCGCCTGTCCACAGCCACAGAAGGGGGACTGGGTTGTGTTCTGTAGGCGACGAGCCTCTCAAAGCAACAGTCCTCCTGATGGGATGCAGAACATGCAGTGGAGGGTGTCCGGCCTGCTCTGAGGCCTTAGCTCATCATCTTTCAACGCGTGTTCTCCAGATGACCTAGTTACCTGTTAATAAGGGGAGAGATGGACGGCAGAGATTTGAAAAAGACTTCGGTCACAAAGAGAGCAGGGAGAAAGGGTTTCAGTGTCTCTCTCTCTCTCATCATCATCACCCCAGAGGCTCCCAGGAGCTGCTTCAGACATGCAGATAATCCAATGTCGACAAGAAAAACCAAAACGCTGTTACAGAAATCGTATGTTGTGTAGCCTACAACCTTTTCCTTGGAATAACGTAGCTCATTATCAGTGACAGCATAACTATCAAGCTGTGTGGACTATGATGTCATGCCTTGTTGGACAGCCGCCAGGCTCAACTGCCGTTTCATTCGATAGCATCTTTCAAACATCAGCCCAGAGTCCCTCCTCCTAATATTGGCGGTCCATTCATTGATTAAAGCACCGAAGCAGTAGACTAATGAATATGTAACACAGGGCTTTGGGCTGGGAAGACAGCGGTGTGTGGGATGGGGGGGGTCTGGGTGTTCCCTCCTTGGCGTTGGTGGGGAAGGGGGCTGTCTGCAGAGCAGGGGCGAAAATCTGATATCAACTTTGGAGGGGACAATTACATTAAATTCTCTCAAGAGCAATTCCCGAGGGGGACACCAAAAGTAGTGCTGTAACACAGTAATATGTTAAATGTATATTGAGGAACCATAATCACTACTACTGGATAATTGATAGGTACAGTAGTTAACTGAAGGGTTGTCCCAACTTGTTAAAATGTTTAAATCATTATAATACTACTACTAATAATAGTTATAGCAGTGTTCCTTATCAGTCCAGTATATATGCAGGTATTTGTATTTGCAACCAGCAATACCAAGAAAGGCCAGTAGGTGGCAATGGTACTGTACACTGAATGGGTGCAGTTTTCATAAATACAATGAACATGATGTGATCTCATCTAAGACTCTCCATTGAGAACTATCACAAAGTTGGTCTCCGTATTGAATTGACCTTTTTATTTGACTTTCTCTGATGCATTAATATAGTCATTCAATATGTGCCATTGGCCTGAGCCTACTACAATAGCTTTACAAGAACAAAAACCTCAATAAGTACAGTTCTAAAAGTGAATGAGCTACTTCAATGAATAACCCAAATAAATCAACCAAAATATCCTTCAAAAATACTTATTTATTGTTCAGTCAGTGTCTCAACTCTTCAAACAGCAGCTATGGACAAGTATGTCACACTAAGTATGCAATTTTAAATAAAATAACATCAAATAAATCATTAGTAAGTGTACTGTCATGTACTAAAAACTAACAAACAAAAGAACAAATATCATACTATAAACAAGGTGTGTGTCCCCTAGTGTCCCCCCTGGTGTAATTGCAAGGGGTCAGTGAAATAAAAAAGTATAATGAAAGTATTCAGCACAAGGATTCAAAAAAGGTTGAGAACCACTGCTATACACACTACTGAACAAAAGAACTGAACATACGTTTGCAGGTTTCAATGGATCCAACAAATTGCTGGCAGATATTTTCCCTCAAGACTATCCAGCCTGTCATGATTTACTTTACAGATAACTACGGCGTTCAGTCTCTCTTGGCCCATGCTAGCCCGTAGCCAAGTCTTTAACATGCGGAGTGCATTGAAACTCCTCTCAGCCTCACATGAAGACATTGGCTCCACAAACAAAATTCTGATCAAACAACCCCTCGCACCTCCACTGGAAGCCTTCTGAGGACCTCTGCTGCTACAGGTGTATTTGTTGCAAAAGAGAGGGATCTGCACTGAAAGAGAATCTATGTTCAGCTCAGGGTACTGATCTAGAGACTCATCCAACTCCCCTGTGAGAAGCGCTCTTTCCAACTTTTGCAGGACGTTTAGACTTTCCTGGTAAAAGCGGTCGCCAAACTGAACCTCCACACCATCCAACACTTAAAAAAATTCTGCCCTATAGTGATCCACTGCTTTGCCAGCAAAACGTCTTGAGTGTGTCTCAATGGATTCAATCCATGTTGTTGCTTTCTCATACAGTGCAAGGTAGCTTTCGTCATTTCTACTGTTTACCCCACGTGCTGGATAACTGGACACTGATTGGATTTAGCTGGTGTGCTGCGACAGTTACAAAGTGGCGGTGGGTTTGGCAGTTTTGATGTGCTGTGAATTTTTCAATGGCTTTTCTCCAGTTCCTAAATCCTGCACTAATGAAGGCAGCATCTGCTCTTTGGCCAAAAGATGGCTGACTTGAAAACCCTTGGCTACACTGAAAACACAACACTCCTTTTACTGATGGATTATAATGTAGCCAGGGGAAATCGTGAAAGCATCTCTCTTGAAACGTCAACACTCTGTTGGCAAGAGTTTGTGGTTCTACAAATTGTTTGTGTGGCTGATATGGTTTTGTCCCATCACGGAGGTAACTGTATAGTGCTGCTGGCAACAAGGGTGACACCTGGTCCTGCCGTGGCTGTGACACTGTCCTCTGAAGTCTCTTTCCCTTTCACCACCCTCACCGACTCAGTCTCCTAGAAAATAAATAATGTGTTTGCCATACCTACCAGTACCCAAAACTACACAATTAATCACAACAGCAATACCATTGTCTTAAACAAATCTTAGTTCAGTCACCAGTTTAAGTTGAGAGGCATGGCATTTTCAAATTATGTCCCTATTTAAGTCTAAAAATGAGAGAACCTTTCATAATGTTGCCAAACAAACTTACCTGAGACTCCCTGTCCCTGCCCATCTGTCCCCAGCTCTGCTGTCTGTGTGCTCTCTGTACCCAGCTCTGCTGTCTGGCACACAGACAGCTCTGCTGTCTGTGTGCCATCTGTCCCCAGCTCTGCTGTCTGTGTGCCATCTGTCCCCAGCTCTGCTGTCTGTGTGCCATCTGTCCCCAGCTCTGCTGTCTGTATGCCATCTGTCCCTAGCTCTGCTGCCTGTATGCCATCTGTCCCCAGCTCTGCTGTCTGTATGCCATCTGTCCCCAGCTCTGCTGTCTGTATGCCATCTGTTGCCTGCTCTGCCTAATGACAGCATTGTGAAACATTTCCATTAGCATTTCACTTCTTTCTAATGAACATTTTATCAACTAGTCTTTGAGATATTAGGCTACTAGGGTTCTTACTTTGCGTTTTGGTGTACTGAGAAATACTCTGATGTCCGTCTTTTTTCTGCCATTTTTCTACCTGGCTGGCTACACACACAGTGTGCAGGTTATTTACAGTAGGAGATGGGCATCTATCATTCTAGATGGACTTCGATCTTAAAGGTTGCTAGCTAGTCAGCTAGCAAATGTGACACGGATTGCAGTGACAAGGGTTGACAGTTGGATTAGTTCACAATTTACACAACGTATGCTGCAACCTTCTGTAAGTTTAATATAGTTTGTTTCATATTGGCTGGCTTCCAACAATAGCTGCATTTGCAGAGCTAGCGAGCACCAATTCCGTTTCTGTGGTGTTTGCTATAATCTTTGATATCTTCAGTTTATTCCAAGATCGGCACACAGGTACTTCAAAGTGCCCTAGCGACAATGTAGATTTTGCAACGAGACCATTAAAGATATTTAGAAGAGAGTGTAGTTCTGTTCAGTTTATCGCTAACCTTATCACAGGGACTTCGAAGCACTTCAGCTGCATGCTGATCTTGGAATTTATTTTACCAGGTAGGTTGACTGAGAACACGTTCTCATTTGCAGCAACGACCTGGGGAATAGTTACAGGGGAGATGAAAGAGACAATTGTAAACTGGGGATTATTAGGTGACCGTGATGGTTTGAGGGCCAGATTGGGAATTTAGTTAGGACACCAGGGCTAACACCCCTACTCTTACGATAAGTGCCATGGAATCTTTAATGACCTCAGAGAGTCAGGACACCCGTTTAACATCCCATCTGAAAGACGGCACCCTACACAGGGCAGTGTCTGTGGGGTATTGGGATATATATATATATATTTTTTAGACCCGAGTAAAGAGTGCCTCCTACTGGCCCTCCAACACCACTTCCAACAGCATCTGGTCTTCAGAAGCAAGCCAGCAGTGGGATGCAGGGTGGTATGCTGCTGAATTAACTGACGATAGCAAAGATTCCATCTTTGACGACGCCACATAGCTCTGCAAATTCAGCTATTGTGTGCGAACCCTGCCAACATAAAACATCGCTATGGTGCGATTGACTGGAGTAACCTCACGTTAGTTACGTGCATTGAGTGCCTTTCAGACGGTAGACACGTACTCTGTTACCTTGCCAGCTAAGGAACACTACATTGCATTGCTAGTTTCTCTCATTGACTCAAATAGCTGCTAACACTGGTTTATGTTACTGTAGCTAGCTAGCAAACATCAGCTAACCACTAGCTAACATAGAGAGTGACCTGTAATTTAATGAAGACTGGTGACGGTTAAAAATGTGTCTTCTTGTATTGAGTGGTAGAAGTAAAGAAATATCTAACATATCCTTTGTTTGAACTACTTACTGGAGGTCAGGCACCAACGACAGAGTCTCAGATTCCCCACACACGCAGAGTACCTGCATCATGTGTCAGTACTGAGCGCTGGGAGGCAGTGGATCAAACCATTGTGAGGTAAAGGGCGGGGGGTCTCAATCTTTTGAAACTTAAAAACGCCCTAAGTGTCTATAATCAGCACAAGTGCTTTCACTGCATATTATTAATATTATTGGAATTACATAGTTATGTTTACAGTGATATATTGGGGGGGGGACAAATCATATTTTTCCAGGATGGGGGGGACGCTCAACCGCCCCCCGCTGCGTCCGCCCAGCCAGACAGAGTCAAGTGACACTAGGATGAGAACATTCTCTTCTTCATCCTAAAAAAAAAAATCACAACATTGTCCCTTCCCCATCTCATCACTCATACTCCACCACCCAGCCAGTGAGAATGTTTCTAGTACCTTCATCTCAGTGGACCAGTTTTTCCAGTCATGCTCATCCAAAAGTATTTTGAAGCAGAGCAATAAACAAATGATTAACCTTAATTTTAAAACCAAACTATTATCAAACTGGCCAAGTCTTCAATAGCGTCTTAGAATTTAGAACGAGGCCTAAACCACAGACATGAAGCTTAGTTTGATTCTCATTCACTTTCAGAGAGATTATTCCATCAGAGAAAGTAAGAGGAAACAACTGTACTCCACAATAACCTAAATGACAGAGTGAAGAGAAGAAAGCCTGTTCAGACTAATAACCTAAAACACAAGGCCAAATCTACACTGGAGTAGTTTACCAAGAAGACAGTGAATGTTCCTGAGTGGCCAAGCTACAGTTTTGACTTAAATCTATTTGAAAATCTATGGCAAGACCTGAAAATGGTTGTCTAGCAATGTTCACAGAATGAATGGGAAAATGTTGCACAATCCAGGTGTGGAATGCTGTAGGAGAAAGACTCACAGCTGTAATCGCTGCCAAAGGTGCTTCTCCAAAGTATTGACTCGGGTGTGAACATTTAGGAACATTTGATTTCTGTATTTCATTTTCAATAAATGTGCAAACATTTCTTAAAACTGGTTTTCACTGTCATTATGGGATATTGTGTGTAGATGGGTGAGAATTTGTTTATATTTAATCAATTTTGAATTCAGGCTGTAACGACAAAATGTGGAATAGGTCAAGGGGTATGAACACTTACTGAAGGCTCAGTATATCTAGGTCAAATTCAGACTTTCCTAATAGATGATTCTTTTCAGTATGAAGTGAAGCATAACTTGCTACAATCTCCTCACGATGTGTTATTTTTCACTAAACTGTAAAACCAGAATAAACTAAATGTTGAAACGAAAATGTGCACAGTCAGCGTCTCAAAACATACACCCTCTCGTGCTAAAAGTCCCTTAAAAGAGGCTGTGAAAAGACATTTGCCCCAAAGCCCTGTGAGAGCCCTATAAGAAAGAGAAACCTGTCACCAGGTGTGGTGAGACAACGTGTAAAAGGTGACCACTCCACTGGTGAAGAGACATGCCCTTGGTCAAACATAAATCACTACAGATTCCAAGGAAAAATAACACATGAAGGCCTAATTGGGTACAGCTAAATACTTGTTTTCTTAAAACTCTTAGAATTCTGTCAGAAGACATTTGACATAAGCCTATTGAAATGCTGCATTGAAACAGACATGGTTTAATGGGAAAGATTGCCTAAAATAGTTAAGGCCTAATATCTCCACTTACCCTGACCTCAGCAGAACATCCAACAGCCAAACAAAGCAAACCTCTTTAGTAAAATGTCCTTAGGGAGATAACTTGGTTCATTCCAGCATTAGAGAAAGCTTTTGGAAGTTCATAGATCCCTGCTCAACAGATGTGAGCAAAAAATTAAGTATTTCACATTCCAAACACTTCCTACTCTTCAAAGCCAAAATCCAAGGATAGTGTGTTGATCATAAGGCCCAGTTTTTTTTCCAAGCCAGTCAGGCAGGTTGAACAATGAGTGGCTCAACAGATGGAGCTACAATGTCGACCATTCCTCGGATAGACACTTGTTGCCTGGCTTCACCAATGGGAGTGCAGTGACCTCACAATGAGACACACAAACGCAGACAGGCAGACGCATATGAACCCATTCTCCTATAGGCATGCGCAGACAGACAGACACACAAACAGACAGGCAGACGCATATGAACCCATTCTCCTATAGGCATGCGCAGACAGACAGACACACAAACAGGCAGACGCATATGAACCCATTCTCCTATAGGCATGCACAGACAGACAGACAGACACACAAACAGACAGGCAGACGCATATGAACCAATTCTCCTATAGGCATGCACAGACAGACAGACACACAAACAGACAGGCAGACGCATATGAACCCATTCTCCTATAGGCATGCACAGATAGACAGACAGACAGACAGACAGAGACAGACACACAAACAGACAGGCAGATGCATATGAACCCATTCTCCTATAGGCATGCACAGACACACAAACAGACAGGCAGACGCATATGAACCAATTCTCCTATAGGCATGCACAGACAGACAGACACACAAACAGACAGGCAGACGCATATGAACCCATTCTCCTATAGGCATGCACAGACAGACAGACAGACAGACAGAGACAGACACACAAACAGACAAACAGACACATATGAACCCATTCTCCTATAGGCATGCACAGACAGACAGACAGACAGACAGAGTCACTCTGAAAGGCTCTTCCCTTGTGTGACCAATGAATCAACGGGGAGGTGTATGGCCAATAATAGAAGCAGACAAAGGGAGCCATGCAGGCAGCTGCAACATGAGGCCAGCACTGCTAGAACACAGGCCTGGGGTGAGGAACACCTGGCTAGCTGGGGAACTGCAGCAGCTCTAACCCCTTTGTTTTTGGCTTGGTTGGGGTGAGGGTCAGGGTTACACACTTCTACTGGGGTAAATCATGTTAAAAGCACTGCATGTCCTTACAGAGAATAAAAGAGGAGAGGGGGGAGTCGCAGTGGGGTGAAAGGGGACAGGATGGGCATGTAGGGTGGGCTGGAATGAGGATGAAAAGGGGGACGTTTTTATTGTTGCGGGAGGCACACTAAGGGAAATTACTTAGAAGCACAACAAAAATAGTTTAGTTCCTGAACTTTAAGTTGGGATAAACACTGCACGTATTTAGGCTAGAGAAAACAAAGGCACGTTTAAACAGAGTTGGTGGTACTGGACATAACTTTTTTTTATAAACAAAAGTAAAAATGCTCCCAACTGTGACTTGTTTATCTGACACTCACATAAGTCACTGTTGGGACTGTGAGCGTGTCATAGTTGTGTTTTAGCACTCAGTATTACCTTGGCTGTGTAATAGAACCACAGCAGCTGAGGAGAGCAGAGTAGCCCGGGCAGATGTTTGAGGGCTGGAGGCAAAAGTAAAGCTGACCCATGGTACTATAGAACAGTCTAACACAGCAGACCAGGAATCTTCAACTAGATTCAGCTACGGGCCAATTTCTTCTTAAGCAGATGGTCGGGGGCCTGGAACATAATTACAAATCATTTGTAGACTGCAAATGGCCCACAAGAAGTCCAAACAAATATATGTTTGACTTTAACAATCATTTCAATCTTTGCTTACAACCAATTTCGGCCACGGGGCACTAGTTGGGGAACGCTGCAGTAGTCCATTGACCGTAAACTGCCAGCCTCTCTCTGTTACAGCGCGGCTTAGAGACCATCTGCCCCCTCGGCTTAAAGTAAACAGGTGTCTTTACAACAACTGCTGGAGGTCCACCAACATACTGTATAACAGTCTAATAACACAGTAGCCCATTGACCATCAGCCACTCTGTTACAGTGGCTTAGAGACCATCTGCCCCCTCGGCTTAAAGTAAACAGGTGTCTTTGCAGCAACAACTGCTGGAAGTCCACCTATACCCCGATTTGCATTCTGAGCCACAAATTAATGGCATTCCTCAAAAAGGCAGCAGGTCTTCAACACAGCACTCCAAACAGTTTCAAAGGTTAGACGAAGATTTGGTTTCAAATGTTTTTTCAAATCAGGAATAGGCCTCGGGCAATAGGCCCAAACTACACAAATTAGGATTAAAAAGACAAGTAGTGAAGTAGAGTGTCGGGGACACTTTTACGAGAAGACCCTGCGCTACCGGTGTCAAAGGGAGCAGAAGAGGGCCCTATGGCCACCGTCATAGAATTAGGAATTAGAATAGTAATTTAATAGCATACAATGCCTTGCGAAAGTATTCGGCCACCTTGAACTTTGCGACCTTTTGCCACATTTCAGGCTTCAAACATAAAGATATAAAACTGTATTTTTTTGTGAAGAATCAACAACAAGTGGGACACAATCATGAAGTGGAACAACATTTATTGGATATTTCAAACTTTTTTAACAAATCAAAAACTGAAAAATTGGGCGTGCAAAATTATTCAGCCCCTTTACTTTCAGTGCAGCAAACTCTCTCCAGAAGTTCAGTGAGGATCTCTGAATGATCCAATGTTGACCTAAATAACTAATGATGATAAATACAATCCACCTGTGTGTAATCAAGTCTCCGTATAAATGCACCTGCACTGTGATAGTCTCAGAGGTCCGTTAAAAGCGCAGAGAGCATCATGAAGAACAAGGAGCACACCAGGCAGGTCCGAGATACTGTTGTGAAGAAGTTTAAAGCCGGATTTGGATACAAAAAGATTTCCCAAGCTTTAAACATCCCAAGGAGCACTGTGCAAGCGATAATATTGAAATGGAAGGAGTATCAGACCACTGCAAATCTACCAAGACCTGGCCGTCCCTCTAAACTTTCAGCTCATACAAGGAGAAGACTGATCAGAGATGTAGCCAAGAGGCCCATGATCACTCTGGATGAACTGCAGAGATCTACAGCTGAGGTGGGAGACTCTGTCCATAGGACAACAATCAGTCGTATATTGCACAAATCTGGCCTTTATGGAAGAGTGGCAAGAAGAAAGCCATTTCTTAAAGATATCCATAAAAAGTGTAGTTTAAAGTTTGCCACAAGCCACCTGGGAGACACACCAAACATGTGGAAGAAGGTGCTCTGGTCAGATGAAACCAAAATTGAACTTTTTGGCAACAATGCAAAACGTTATGTTTGGCGTAAAAGCAACACCCTGAACACACCATCCCCACTGTCAAACATGGTGGTGGCAGCATCATGGTTTGGGCCTGCTTTTCTTCAGCAGGGACAGGGAAGATGGTTAAAATTGATGGGAAGATGGATGGAGCCAAATACAGGACCATTCTGGAAGAAAACCTGATGGAGTCTGCAAAAGACCTGAGACTGGGACGGAGATTTGTCTTCCAACAAGACAATGATCCAAAACATAAAGCAAAATCTACAATGGAATGGTTCAAAAATAAACATATCCAGGTGTTAGAATGGCCAAGTCAAAGTCCAGACCTGAATCCAATCGAGAATCTGTGGAAAGAACTGAAAACTGCTGTTCACAAATGCTCTCCATCCAACCTCACTGAGCTCGAGCTGTTTTGCAAGGAGGAATGGGAAAAAATTTCAGTCTCTCGATGTGCAAAACTGATAGAGACATACCCCAAGCGACTTACAACTGTAATCGCAGCAAAAGGTGGCGCTACAAAGTATTAACTTAAGGGGGCTGAATAATTTTGCACGCCCAATTTTTCAGTTTTTGATTTGTTAAAAAAGTTTGAAATATCCAATAAATGTCGTTCCACTTCATGATTGTGTCCCACTTGTTGTTGATTCTTCACAAAAAAAAATACAGTTTTATATCTTTATGTTTGAAGCCTGAAATGTGGCAAAAGGTCGCAAAGTTCAAGGGGGCCGAATACTTTCGCAAGGCACTGTATATGGCCACTGTGCTCTCTGACCTTTTATTTGACCCCGCTGGCCTTTCAATTACAAGGGCCACATCACCACTGACCTCCAGCCATCTCAGTCAACATACACTGTCATGTTCAGTAGGCACAAAACAGGAAGAAAGTTCAGGAAATGTTTAGAAAATTATTTATGCCCTAATCAAAAACTGGTTTAATAATTGTCAGTTTAATTACTTTTGACCACTGACCAGTAATGACTACTATTGACAGGCTGCCTCCAGCCTTGGCAGAGAGGGCCAGGTCGGTGAAGAGCAGTATCAGGAGTGTTGTGGTCCATTGGGCCAGGGTGAGGACCTGGAGGCAGGCAGGAGAAAAGGGAGAGACCCTCATGGGACTTGGCCAGCTGTTGGGCCAAGCCAACTCATTGCCCAGGCCAGTCAGCACGCCCAATTGTGAATGGTGGCTTCTGTTAAAAAGCATCAAATCTTTCATGAGGCCTCCATGCTCATGTCTGGGGTGCAGGTGCCCCTCTCTCTTACAGCTGAATGGACAAGAGGAGACAGTGGGACACGTGCAGGCTGGCCTGGGTAACACACACAGAGCCTGTTATGATCTAGATCGCTAAATGTCTTACTTAAAATGCAGAAGAAATTCACTCACCAGAGGTAGGTAGCCAAGTTAGCAGCACTTATTTGGTGGTCCTGACATGTTCTAGTCTACAGTGACAACAGCTACTGGGCGTGGTATTCGACACAAAGTTGGCTGGCTAAAATGAATAGTCGACAAATGCAAAATGATACCGTTTGTGGGTTACCTAACTAGTTAACGTTAGCTAGCGTTGACAGGTTTACAGACTGCCTGCAGCATCGCTGCTTCCTTTTTGAAGTTCGACGTGTAATTCATACCGAAATCATGATAGTCAGACCCACCAGTAACATCGTCCAAGCTAGCTACATACAAACGGCGAGTCAAATTTATGCCAAACTTGAACATTTCTTATCATGAAACAAACCTTTGTCATGATGCAGTTCACATGCTGATGCAGTTCACATGCTGATGCTTGACATAAACATCCGTCTCGATTTGTCTGGCAGACAGGCGACAGCACAGACAGGCTGACAGCACAGACAGGCTAGAGATAGGAGCATTGCGCGGTACAGGGTCATCTTGTGGTGAACTGACATAAGTACAAGGAGTCTTTAATTAAAGGTGTTACAATTTGGAAATGTCATGCAACATTTACTTGAGGTTCTTTTACATGGTTTGTATAAATGTTATCATATTTGAAACACTTAAAATACAATATCTCCATAATGTTTCTTAGGCTCAGATTAAAAATGACATTCAATTTGTTTACAGCCCCACATTTATTTCACACATTAGAGAAGACTGAATGCTTTATGTTAAAGGGTTACAAAACTACCACACACAATTTAGTAAATTACTTAGGATTTTATTCAATGGAAAAAAGACCTTGAGGAAAATACAATAATTCCCATAATACACAGAGGGCATAAATTAGAGTAGCATGGTAGAAACACTTGTCACCTGGCACCTGGGCAGCAGAGAAACATGCCACAGCCAAGGGCACACTGCTGTGTTATCCAGAAAAATCAGTGATTTAAACTCAGAATCTTGTCATTTTTGAAGTGAATGAACAGAGGTTGAGGGTCATTCCTGTACATGAACCTCCAAATGATACAAAAGCTAAAAAAAAAAAGGGAGAATTGCCCTAAAACAAAAACATAAATATTTATATTGATGCACATTGGTTTAACAAAACATTGCCTCTGTAAACACTATCAACATAAATGTGTGCATTAATTTAAAAACCACTGCAGTCGCATAATTATAAGGGTAATACAAATGACAGAAACAAACTAAATCTAGGAGTTAAAAATGTTATCGATACTTTCTGTAGTGGTTTGTAACACTGTTAAAATGTGTGACTTGTGCCATCTTGGCATGGCACCGCGTTTCACAGATTTGCAGAGGAAAAAAGCATCTCATTTCTATATTCTTACAGGCCTCTTTAGAGGATGTGACAGTCCACTACAGTGGGTCAAGCTTTGGAGGGACATGTAACCCTAGAGACATGATTTCCATTCTTTAAAAAAACATGTGTTCATACAAACAATCTAACTGTGGTGCCAGTCTATGTCAGAAGACCAGGACAGTGGAGCTCCTTGCTGTTGCTTCAGACTGGTACCCAGGCTAACCAGGAAACATTAGGACAAACAAGTGGCGTCCGATTTTTCACTAGTTGGATCAAGAGGCGAGAGGAAAACAAAAGAAATAACACCAGGAGCTGCTGGGGTTTGGAAAAGCTTCCAGGTTGTTGTCGTGTTGCTTTAATCCATAGCATACTACTTCCTGGACTGGGACAGACTGTACAAAACAAAAATGTCCCCTTCTGCCCTCAGAGTCAAGATACTAAAATAATGCAGACAAGCTGAGGGGGTGAAGCTACCCGACTATGTTAGTCTGTTGGTATTAAAATAGGCCAACATCGAATTACAACGATTTCACAAACGTATCAAAATGGGGACCATGCTGCTTTATAATAGTTTTTACATTTAATAATTCAATCGCACTCAAAATGTCAGATTTTGATACATTTCCTTTAGGACTTCTGAGCAAAACCTAATGCATTTGTCACAACATATTGTACAAGTAGCCACAAACGTAAACCTGAATTCAGTGGAGGGGCCCATTAAAATGAAAAACAAACAAATCGAAAGCTGTGGTTGCTGATACATTTGGATATGTTGTGGATTTTAATGCTTCATCTACAAATCCTTAAGGTATATTTAATCTTGACACTTGTTCCATTGAATACCCTGGTCATCATGCTACCAAATGGTGGGTCAAAGTCACAACTCATGACCAAGACCGTTCTCTAGAGTCTACTGTACATATCAACCCATTCACAGTTTGCCCAACACGACCAAGGAGAGGCAATGTGGCATGTTAAAGTTGAGGGAGGCTGGAAAAGACCCTCAGGAGTATATGGGACTGGAAAGGCCCCTATAAGGTTGCAGTGTCCTATTAAGGGTTAAGTCGACATCTTTGATGAAACTTCTCTCCACACTTCAACCCTGTTTGAACCTTTATCAAGAGGAAGGCCGGAGTGAAAAAGTCAAGCACGACCCATTTGAAAATGGACCCATGTGGTGGCAACGGCATGTCAGTCAGAGGAACTGATCTAAGAAACGCTCAACACAGAGGTTGACCTGAACATGACCTGGACTAAACACAATAACAAACTACTGTATGACCTTTCACCTGTCTGGTGCTATAAGGTCCCCTTTGTTATTTTCCTCCCTTTCCATCCTCTGTCACACACACATAAGCCCCTCACTCTTCTTCCAATAGAGAGACATTAACATCTACCAGTGTTTTGAATAAGTCGGGCTCAGATCCCTACTCCCACTGGTGTAGGAGGTAAGGGGAGGCTCTAGTAGGGTTTGGGGGCGAGAACCCAGAAAAGCTGATGACGTCTGTTGTCAGAGCAGAGTGGCCAATGGGCATGATGACAGCACTACCAACTGACAAACAAACACAGTCCCATCAGCCTATAGGGACCCCGTGGCCTCCCCTTCATGATTTCAGTTTGTTTATCGTGCAATTGTCTTTTCTTATTTGAAACAGGTGATATTTAGGTATCGCGCCGCCTCAGAGCTCAGTGAAGCTCGCTACTCCAGTTGTACGTCAAGTTCAAGATAAATCATTGTCATGAATCATCATTATGGTGGAAATAAACCGAGGGGTGCTGTCTTCATGCTGCTGGGTGTGTGTGTACACTACCAGCTAAGCAGGGAGGTACGGCCCAGGGTCATGAAGTAGACCTGGCTGGAACCTCCAGAGCGCACCGACGCAAAGAACACCTGCAGGACAAAGACAGTGTGAGAGAGAGTGTGTGAGAGTAGCGTCATTATCAACATCTCTAAGCAAGTAAGCAAAGTGTGTGTTGTACGCAGAACTCACCTTGTCGTTCCTCTCACACAGGAACTTGAGTCGCTGGGCTCTCTTGTGCATGAAGACCCCATCCAGGTGTCCTGTCTCCACAGACCTGATCTCTATGGCCTTCTCCCCCCAGCCCATGATCTGGTTAGACCTAATGTAGGCTACACACACAGACGGACAATCAAGTTAGTAAGAACATGTGTTTGTGTGTGTACAGTGCATTCGGAAAGTATTCAGACCCCTTCACTTTTTCCACATTGTTACATTACAGCCTTATTCTAAAATTGATCTACACACAATACCCCATAATGACAAAGCGAAAAACAGGTTTTTACATAATTATTCAGACCCGTTGCTATGAGACTCGAACTTGAGCTCCGGTGCAGCCGGTTTCCATTGATCATCCTTGAGATGTTTCTTCAACTTGACTGTTGTCCACCTGTGGTAAATTACATTGACTGGACATGATTTGGAAAGGCACACACCTGTCTATAAGGTCCCACAGTTGACAGGGCATTTCAGAGCAAAAACCAAGCCATGAAGTCGAAGGAATTGTCCGTAGAGCTCAGAGACAGGATTGTGTCGAGGCAGAGATCTGGGGAAGGGTACAGAAAATGTCTGCAGAACTGAAGGTCCCCAAGAACACAGTAACCTCCATCATTCTTAAATGCAAGAAGTTTGGAACTACCAAGACTCTTCCTGGAGCTGGCCGCCCAGACAAACTGAGCAATCGGGGGAGAAAGGTCTTGGTCAGGGAGGCGACCAAGAACTTGATGGTCACTGACAGAGTTCCTCTGTTGAGATGAGAGAACCTTCCAGAAGGACAACCATCTCTGCAGCGCTCCACCAAATCAGGCCTTTATGGTAGAAGGGTCAGACAGAAGCCAATCCTCAGTAAAAGGCACGACAGCCTGCTTGGAGTTTGCCAAAAGGCACCTAAAGGACTCACAGACCATGAGAAACAAGATTCTCTGGTCTGATGAAAGCAAGATTGAACTCCTTGGCTTTAATGGAGGAAACCTGGCACCATACCTACAGTGAAGCATGGTGCTGGCAGCATCATGCTGTGGGGATGTTTTTCAGCAGCAGGGACTGGGAGACTAGTCAGGTTGAGGGACAGATGAACTGGGCATAGTACAGAGAGATCCTTGATGAGAACCTGCTCCAGAGCGCTCAGGACCTCTGACTGGGGCAAAGGTTCACCTTGCAACAGGACAACAACCCTACGTACACAGCCAAGACAACACAGGAATGGCTTGGTCTCTGAATGTCATTGAGTAGCCCAGCCAGAGCCCCAAATTGAACCCAATCTAACATCTCTGGAGAGACCTGAAAATAGCTGTGCAGTGACGCTCCCCATCCAACCTGACAGAGCTTGAGAGGATCTGCAGAGAAGAATGTGAGGAATTCCCCAAATAAAGGTGTGCCAAGCTTGTAGCGTCATATCCAATAAGACTCAAGGCTGTAATCGTTGCCAAAGGTGCTTCAACAAAGTACTGACTAAAGGGTCTGAATACTTATGTAAATGTGATATCAGTTTAGTATTTTTTTATAAATCTGTTAATTTCTAAAAACATGTTTTTCGCTTTTTCGTTATGGGGTATTGTGTGTAGATTGATGAGGGAAAAAATCTATTAAATCCATTTTAGAATAAGGCTGTAACGTAACAAAATGTGGAAAGAGTGAAGGGTCTGAATACTTTCTGAATACACTGTGAGTCCCAGTGTGTGAGTGTTACGTACCCACTGAGGTGGGCATCTCGCCCCACTGCAGCACCACGTCTTTGGTGATGCGTCCGTAGGTGTTAACGTAGACACCCTCGTCCTCGTAACACACCAGCAGCTCAATACCATCCGTGTTGGGCAGGATGATGATGGCATGGGACTGGATATTGGTCTGGATCTAAAGGAGGGGGGGGGGGGGGGGCAGAGCATCTACGGTGTGATCTAATGAATATGCCCCCAGATACATGGGTTGAATCTCAAACCGAAAACTTGGCCCTTAAGTCCTTTTTCGAGTGGCTACTAGCTGTTGTGTTCGACAGTGATCTCTCCAGTCTGCCAGTGTTTTGGCCAAAATGAACATTGAGACGATACACACGCCATGTCCCAACTGAAACTTTTCTATGTCTATTTGCGAGCATCGTCTTCTGCGACCTGTTCCTGTAACACGGCTCATTTGCTATGAAACACGGACACCGGGTTCCTTGGGCAGACAGACTCATACTCCGATAGACAGTGAGAAAGTTATAAAAACAAAACATCTCCATATTCCTGCACAAAATATGTGCAAGTAAATCGGTCGCCAGTGATTTCATCAGCTGGTTTTTTAGCTTGTTGTAGCCTGCCGCTAGCTAGCTTCACTGACAAACATAGGGAATTTCAGTTAGCACTAGCTAAGGATGTTGGGCACTGCACTGATAAACAGCATGTAGCTTGTCACTTATTTACGATAGTTTGACAGCTTGTTGTAGACATGTCCCCAGTAGTCAGTCCGCACTTCAACATATTTCCAAAGCACCAATCGCTATGTTGGGTCAGATAAACGCACAGCATTCACTAAACTCCTTAGCTAGTTGTAAAATTCTGTCACTATGACCTCAGAATTAAACTTCAAAATGTATTAAATGTTTTGATTTATCTTGACCTATTCTGAAAAATGTTTGAGGGAGAGGAAGTAGTGACTGTTGTTGCAAGTTAACATGCTAAAATTAATGGGAAGAAGTTGCTGCCAAGGGCATTGAGTCGGAATGGGATAAAGAGGCTTCCGAAGGGATGACTCGACAATTAGCGTTTGAGATTGGCTCGATTGACTCGTGAACGTGCATACCGAGTGGTGAAAGTGTTTGGTTTGAGATTCGGCCATGGATTGGTGGAACAAAGAAAAACAGGAAGCAGAGGAACGAGACGGATAATAGATGGTCTCTTACATGTGTGGGCAGGTAGATGTCGTACACCGCCCCAGAGTCCACGTCCACGGCATGGAAGCCGTTGCTGGAGCCGTAGATTACCTTTAACCTCTGACCCTCCTCCACCGTCAGGTCAACCAGCAGGGGTTTGTGCACCAGGTCACCAAACGACTGCAGGAGGAAGACAGTTACAGAATACACCTTTAAGTTCATATTTGTAGTGGGAATGTGAATGTAAACCAATGCCATGGTGGTCCGACTGCAGCCTTTGCCAGTTTACAGTACCTTGAAGGCCATGAACTTGTGGTACGGCTTGGGGGCCCACGCATAGACCTCCACGGAGTTCTTCAAGGCAAGGACCAAGAACTTGATCCTCTCATATTTCACTGAAATCAAGAGAAAACACGTTTTTATTTCTGACCGCTCGTCAAGATTGGACTTGGACATGCTACATACAGCCTTGTAACAAGAGAAATGTCATTCCTGATGGTAAATGGGGAGTGGAACATACCGACTTTGTAGTGTACGCAGCCCTCCAGCTCTCCTACAGTGACCCAGCCCTGCTTCTTCTCCACCTCTGGGTCGTTGTGGAGTATCTTGTTCCTCAGCCAGGACAGGTAGTACACACGCAACTTATTCTTCTTCCCTGTGTGTGTGTGGGGGGGGGGGATGGTGAGATAGAAAAACAAGAGAAAGAGAGAATGAGTTGGGAGCACAGGATAAGTCAGGAGAGTGTATTCGTGTGTCTGTGCACCGCCGTGGTCCGTACCTGATATAGTGACCAGGACGTTGAGTCCCTCTAGGACATCCATCTGCTGGATGCGCCGTCGGCTGATGAGGGGGTAGACCTTCCCCTGACCGCTACGGTCCAGCAGCATCAGACCACTCTCTGTCCCCACCAGCAGGTTGACACCTGGGAGAGGACAGGGACACACACACACCAGTCAGAACCCAGGGGGAGGACAGGGACACACACACCAGTCAGAACCGAGGGAGAGGCAGGTCTGTCATGCTTGTCATTAAACCTATGATGGATTTCCTATAAATGTTATCCACCCATTCATCCATCCTATCAGTATATACATATACACACATCCATCCTATCACATCCATCTATCTATCTATTCATCCATCGATCAACGCTATCCTTCTACTCAGCCACCTCTTCCTCAGGTACGTACCCCATAGTGCAGCACACAGGATCTCAGAGTTGAACCTCTTCTTGTACTTGCGGATCTCGGGCGTGTCGCTCTGGGGGCGTGTGTTGACCGGGTTCACATTGACCACAGAGCCTTTACGGGACGGGTCAGCCCTCAGGGCGTCCACCAGCCGCCCGTCGTTCCCGAAGGCCGCTGTGGACACCAAAGGTCAGAGGTCAAAGGGAGAAGGGGCAGGGCTTTGCTATCCCTTGTTGATCATGCTCTGTATTACACTTCCTGTGCCAAGCGTGTTCTATGTATAGGTCAGTGTATACCAACTCCTAGTTACTGACCCAGAGATGATTCTATTGTTAATGGATAAGAGGAGGACTGGAGAAAAGAGAGCTGATCCTAAATCAGCATTAAAAGGGTAGAGAAGGAAGAGGTGGTGACTCACCCATGTTGTTGAGGGAGCTGCCGCTGGAGGGGGAGACCTGCAGGAGGCGCGGGTCGATGAAGGGGGTGAAGGAGGAGGAAGACTTGTGTTTCTGCATGGTGTTGCTGGCCGAGTGGGTCTGGCGACACAGGCACGGGAGTGAGAGCAGAATACACACACACAACAGTGGATAGATATAATAAGAATGTTGGGTGCTTATATTTGTCCTGTTTCAAGTGTGAAATGGAAATGCGTTTTTTGCATATCCCAACTCCCCCCGAGACACCCTCAGAGAGTGGGGTCACGGCCAGGGATCAGACATTATTCGTTGTGACACTGGAGCAATTAGGGTTAAGTGCCTTGCTCAAGGGCACATCAACTGAATCTTTACCATGTCGCTTCTGGGATTCGAACTAGAGACCTTTCGGTTACAGGCTAAGCTACCTGCCGCCCTAAAAGATCCCCATCTACCTGTAACTCAACCTGGTCTGCTACACTATCAGTATTGGCTAAGCCTATTTCTCCTTGGCTTCATACTGTCAAATATTACAATATTGTTTATTGTATAATCTGTTTGTATTAAAGAATACTTTTTACCCCAGCAGGGGGAGCTATGGCAGCTGCAGTGAGTCTGGTTCGATCTCAGCAACGGATTCCTTTTACTGCGCTCATGACGTTCTATGATAGACATGTTCAAGGCTGAATAGGATTTATAGTAGCCAATTAACAGTACAATAGGAAGGGCCTGCAGGCTTGGCCAATCTAAAACTGAGAATCACTCAGATCTGCTTTAGAAACCACAGGGCTTCATAAAACACTATCTACACACTGAGTTCTGTTACAGTACGCTGTACATCAGGACATTGCTCATCATCTGGTAATGAAACAAGACATCTACTTTACGGACGGCAAAAACAAAACAATAAAAACACACAAAACGCATGGGAAGATTTGACATGCAGTTGTTGTTGGAAGCAGACATGAAAAACAAGGTTAGTGACTTAAAAGGAAAGCAGAACCAACATGGAAGACGAAACAAAGATGGCGTGTTCAGGATAGAAACAGAAATTCGGAGAGAAATGGGATGAGAGGTGATGAAATATGGAAAGTCAAATTGCCAGTGTAAAGCACACACATTTGATCAAACACCACCATCAAAACGCAGCAGTTTATCATTAGGCTAAAAGGTAGCCGCGCTGTTCAGTGTCTTCCATGATAGTAGCATTATCATGCTAACACACACCTTTAGTTGGCCAGTAAAATCCATACAAGCTGGGGTTGACCAAAAGCACCGCACACCAAGCATGCTAGCTACCACCCAGGCGCAGCCTACTACTAAACTGCTAGAGTGAAATGACATCAAAGCACTAGGGCCATGGAGAGATGGGAGATGAAGTCCAATGAGGTGTTCCACAACCTCGTTACCCCTGACAAGATGGACTACATAGACTTCACCTCCCAGCTTGCACCTTGGCAAAATGTTTTACAAACGCTCTCTAGACTAGTAAAACCGCTTGCTCATTGCTAAGGTCCCACACTAGGTGGCGCTAGTGTTAGAGGCAGTGCCATGACTAATATTCAGAAGGTGCAGCAGCCCAGAGATCATTAGTCAGTTCAGTCAGCCAGCCAGCAGGGGACAGAGTAGACAATCACCAGAGAAGCCAGCCAACAGGGGACAGAGTAGACTGAACAACCAGAGTAGCCAGCTTAAGGGACAGGGGACATACCTCGATGGCAGTGAGCTTGTCCAGGGGGGTCTGGGGGGACATGGCTGGGCTGACATGGCTGGAGGAGGAGGAGGGGGAGTTGGAGATGGAAGAGGAGGAAGAGGTGGGGGAGTGGTGGCTCTGCTGAATAAGGTCTGGCAGCAGGTGAATGCGGCCGGCAAAGCCGTTTTTCTCCTGGTGACCATTACCAGGACGGGGAGGAGGAGTATGCGCTTGAACGGCTTGACTGTGAGCCACACTGGGACCGGAGGAGGATGAAGAGACATTGACCGCCAGGCGCTTTATGTCGCCCGCGCTCTGTAACCAAGAACAACCTCAACGTCTATCTCCTTGTTTTCCACTAGTAACTGTACATGACAGTGTGCTTTACCAGCAAACCAAGACTCAACATAGGAAATCAAACAAGATGATAACTGAAACCAGGGGTGGAAGTGGGTGGGGGAATATATGGCTTACATTTAGTACTACAGACAAAAGAGAGAAGACTGGTTGTTATGAGGGTCTTCTGCAGTCCTACCTGTCTGATGACCAAGGTGCCATCCTTGGAGGGTGTGGTGAGGTCGTTCTCGGAGTCGTCGTGGGCCAGTAAGGTCTTCAGGGATGCAGTCTCTCCGTTACTCAGACCTCTCCTGGTGGAAACAGTATGTCTCATATTCAAACCAATTATTAATAATTATTGGGACCTTTCAATGACCCAAATGACTCCCCTCTTACAAGTTTTTCTATGCTATATAGTATATATTATATGATCGACTTTTCATGTTGATATAATATAACATCAAAGTGTGCCGACTGCGCCATCTGAAAACCTATTTTTAGGGCAGTATCACTAAGGCCTTGAGTTCATAAAGTGTCAGTGTGCTGATCTATGATCAGTTTTGCCTTTCAGATCATAATGAATGAGATTACACGGACGAGAGGAAACCTGATTGCAGACTAAGACGCTTTGTGAATACGGGCCCAGGTCAGAGTTGAGAGGTCAGAGTTGTTACGTACCCGGCCCTGGTATCCTCTGCTCCCGAGGTGGACTCGTCTGCGGCGTCCTGGTCCACTTCTTCATCGTCGTCTTCGTCAGTGGTGCCCGACTCCTCGCTGGAGGAGGAGTAGTCTGTCACCTTGTGGGGGGGCCGCACATCCTCCACTGCCCGCAGCTCTTTGGCCAGGGCCGTCAGGTCCTAGAGGTCAGAGGTCAAGGAGGGGTCAAATAAGGCTCGGAATATTTTCAATACTCCCTTTCCTAATGTCATCACTGATTTAAACCATGTCAGATTATTGAATACTAGTCTTACAGGGAGAGGATGCATTGTCAAAGGATTGAATCATTCCCCCCATACATTAAGGCCATAACATTAACCTCAGTTAAGAGCTAGCCAACATAGGCTACTGAAAACAGTGTGATGTGCCAGGTGAAGACTGGACTGGTGAGTAAGAGAAACTGGATTGGGACGGAGCAGGCAGGAGGCAAGAAGACAGCAGGGAGAGCGGCGGGTCAGAGGTGCATAGTCAGCCAATCACGTGGCAGCCAAGGGCAGCCAAGGAGAGGAGGACCAATGAGGCAAATGGAAAAGCGATGGAATTGGGCACCGAGCTTCTCACAGAACAACCCTCTTCTGAAACGGATTAGCATACATGGTGGCCCATGCAGTGTGGAAATAAGCATAGCAACAGCGCATGACATTCTTATGCACACTTGCTTACCACGTCACCCTATACAATTCCCCCCATAATCACATCGTTGGAGTAATGGGATGCCACAGGTTGTCGTGTCATGGCCCATAGGGAACACCAAAAGATAAGACAACGGGATAATCAGTCATAGAAACACCACCACACTGTTACTGTAGCAGGCTGCAGTGCTGGCCTGGTTTACAGCCAGATGCAGGGACCACTACTACAGCAGTATGTGGATACAGTCATAAGAGAGAGGTTCTTACGGCTGGCCGGTTGGGTCGGGCAAAGTCCTTCTTGTCGTCAGGCTTCTTGGCAGCGTTGTCGGGGCGTTGCAGTGGGGAGCCCTCAGACTTAGACGATGCTGGAGGAGAGGATGGTAAACCAACATCAGTGGAAGACCTACAAGATACTAAATGCAGTATTGTACATCCAGCATTCTCTGTGTGTGTGTGCGTGTGTCTATTCGTGTGTGTGTGTCTATTCGTGTGTGTGTGTCTATACGTGTGTGTGTGTGTGTGTGTGTCTATTCGTGTGTGTGTGTGTGTGTGTGTCTATTCGTGTGTGTGTGTGTGTCTATTTTTGTGTGTGTCTATTTGTGTGTGTGTGTGTGTCTATTCGTGTGTGTGTGTGTGTGTGTGTGTGTCTATTCGTGTGTGTGTGTCTATTCGTGTGTGTGTGTGTGTCTATTCGTGTGTGTGTGTCTATTCCTGTGTGTGTGTGTGTGTGTCTATTCGTGTGTGTGTGTGTGTGTCTATTCGTGTGTGTGTGTGTGTGTCTATTCGTGTGTGTGTGTGTGTGTGTGTGTGTGTGTGTGTGTGTGTGTGTGTGTGTGTGTCTGTATGTGTGTGTGTCTGTGTGTGTGTGTGTGTCTGTCTGTGTGTGTGTGTGTGTCTGTCTGTGTGTGTGTGTCTGTCTGTGTGTGTCTGTCTATTTGTGTGTGTGTGTGTGTGTGTGTGTGTGTGTGTGTGTGTGTGTGTGTGTGTGTGTGTGTGTGTCTTCGTGTGTGTGTGTGTGTGTGTCTATTCGTGTGTGTGCGTGTCTATTCGTGTGTGTGTGCGTGTCTATTCGTGTGTGTGTGCGTGTCTATTCGTGTGTGTGTGCGTGTCTATTCGTGTGTGTGTGCGTGTCTATTCGCGTGTGTGTGCGTGTCTATTCGCGTGTGTGTGTGTGTCTATTTGTGTGTGTGTGTGTGTGTGTGTCTATTCGTGTGTGTGTGTGTGTGTGTGTGTGTGTGTCTATTCGTGTGTGTGTGTGTGTGTGTGTCTATTCGTGTGTGTGTGTGTGTGTGTCTATTCGTGTGTGTGTGTGTGTCTATTCGTGTGTGTGTGTGTGTGTCTATTCGTGTGTGTGTGTGTGTGTCTATTCGTGTGTGTGTGTGTGTGTGTCTATTCGTGTGTGTGTGTGTGTGTCTATTCGTGTGTGTGTGTGTGTCTATTCGTGTGTGTGTTTGTGTCTATTCGTGTGTGTGTTTGTGTCTATTCGTGTGTGTGTTTGTGTCTTTTCGTGTGTGTGTTTGTGTCTATTCGTGTGTGTGTTTGTGTCTATTCGTGTGTGTGTTTGTGTCTATTCGTGTGTGTGTTTGTGTCTATTCGTGTGTGTGTTTGTGTCTTTTCGTGTGTGTGTTTGTGTCTATTCGTGTGTGTGTTTGTGTCTATTCGTGTGTGTGTTTGTGTCTATTCGTGTGTGTGTTTGTGTCTATTCGTGTGTGTGTTTGTGTCTATTCGTGTGTGTACACTCACAGCGTGCTCTGAACCTCTCCCCAGAGCCGGCCTGGGAGCTGGAGTTGGAGGAGCCAGAGGAGCTGCCACTGCCGGGCCTGGGAACCAGCTTCTCCACTCGGTCCCACAGCAGACGTGGCTCCGCATTACTGGAAGACACAGGAGAGATTGAAAACACACACTTCCCCATACCCACCCCACGAACAATTGAACTTTTTCAAACACCACACAGAGTTGACCGCCTACCTGCCGGCGCTCCTCTGTACTGCCTGGTTGCTAGGCGGGGCAGAGGCCTGGAGAGGAGAGTCTCTGCGTGACAACACAGGGGACCTGGACGTTGTCCTCACTGGAACCTGTGGTAGACAAGACAGACGCCCTCACACACCTGGCTACAGGAGCATAAACTACCACCACCACACAGCAGGGCCTGGCACCGCTGCATAGCCCCAATCCCTCTTCTACCCCTACAAATAGATCGCTGGATCATTTTATTTATCTACAAAGACATGGATATTGGTAATGGACCCAAATCATTATTCAATAGCTATGATCTATTATCCCCACCAAGCAGTGGTCTGTTCAGGGTTTTCCAAACTCAGGAAACCCTGGTCTATGTATTGGTTTCGGTCGGCCCTCCGTTACATTAGTGAACAGTGAATATGATGGGCATGCAGGATGTACACGGTGAAGTACTAGAAGAGGAACAACTCATGAAGCCATGCAGGACCATATGGTGTGTAGTTAGCCAGTGGAAGCACAGCACTGAGTAAAGCTAATTACTATAGGGACTACAGTACAGTACACTGGGACAATTGCAGCTACAACCAGGAGTTACAATCAGTCACTGATTATGCTACTTATTGTAGCTCTACACTATGCTGTGGGACATAGCCTTATAATGGCGAAGGCAAAAGCCCCCAGTGCAATCCCACTGGTGTTGAATGGGACACCCAGAGAGGCTGTAGCCATGGCTAGCTTGCCCTTGAGAGGGGACCACAGATGGGGGCTGAAAAAGGAGGTCCCCTGGGGTGTCCTTTCTTACCCTGGGGGGCACCTCGTCGCTGGGGCCCGAGGCGGGGGGCTGGGGGTCAGTGCGTGCAGCTGATGGTGCGGCAGCAGAGGGGTGAAGGTGGTGGTTGTGGGGCTCCTGGGAGCGCAGATGGAGATGTGCAAAACTAGGAACCGCGGGTTCACTGAAGGAATGGGAGCGTGACACGACGGGGGGCGGGGCGGCGCTGCTGCTCTTAAGAGCGGCCAGGTGGGACCACTGGACCTTCCAGACAGACAGACACACAGAGGGGAGAAAACAGGGGGGAGGTAGGGGGGAGAAGGTCAAACCACAGAGTGAAGGCACAGAGATGATGGACATGGCTGAAAACATATGCATATAACAGACATGCATTGCACATACAGAGGTCATGCAGTCTGAGACGTACACATACAAAAGCGACAACAGAAACCGTCAAACAGGTTCACGCACAAAAACATGTAGAGTGGTGACAAATAACAGGACAACAGATAGTTAAATGGCACAGTAAGAGGGGCACGGAGATGAGTGAAGGGGAGATGAGGAGCCAATCACATGCAGCCTCCTCTGGCATCCTGGGTAATGTTTATCACGGCACTGAAGGGACAACCTTTTGCTCAGGTCAATTAGTGGAAGGTTCCAGAAATCCCATTATGACACAAATGAGTAGATCTACTGACATCACAGAGTATGTCATTGTATTGGGACCTCTACTAGCTCACCCACAGAGATACATCATTCCATATCTGTGTGGGTGCTAGACTGGACAACTTGTGGCGTCAATGCCTTGCTGTCAGATAACCTACTGTATGGAGAGAGAGAAGGCAGGGAAGGATGAGGGGTTTACCTGTGGTTCCATGGGTCGGTGCATGGCAGGCGGAACAGACTCGGAGGAGGAGCTGCCGTTAGAGAAGGGTTCGGAGCGGGGGGGCACGGGGGGCTGCTTGGTGGGTGGGGCAGTCTGGGGGGAGCCCTGAATGTTCTTTCGGAAGCGCTCGTCGGCCTGGGAATGCAGGACACAGACAGACAGACAGACAGGGTCAGTGAGGATCAGCGAGGTCAAGGTTGAGGCATTAACGAGACGACAAAATACACAAGGAGAACGAGGAAGAGTCAACACTGAAGCCGACGCCTTGTTATCGACAGGGAGGGAAAGTCCGCTGACATGCACACGAACCCACCTCAGACAATCTGTTAATGACATCTTACACCTCTAGGGGAGTCATCCCAGAGAACACAGTCTCTCTCTAGGACCCAGCAGCACACATACGTTAGTGTGGGACTGAGCTGACCACATGCATGACAACCTCTACAGTCACTTACCTGAAGAGTACAAGGCACAGCCGCATAACAAACCATCACGCTTATTTAGTAGGTATGGGAGTGGAAGACAAGAGCAGGAACCCCGACTACTCCGTGTGCTTTTCAACACTGCGGTAGAGACAGCAATACAACTGGTAATTCACAAGAATGTGTGAAGCTTCGACTTAACATCACCTACTGCTTAAGGCTATATCAACTCAAGCCCGTTGATTTAAATATTTGTGTTACATTCAGGTATGGCAACTCAACTGTGAATGAAAGAAATATGAAAGAAAAATAGGTGCATTTTTCACTAAATTAATTATAGCTAACTAATGGCAAGAGAAAATGTACCGTGTTCTGCGTAAGCAAACCATTTGGTCCTAAACGCAAAATGATGTTGACAGAGATCCAGCTTGGAGCGCTTCAGTCTATACTTAGTCTTTTTCTTGCTCAGTCTTCTCAAGATTCAGACACGTCATCCTCAAGACGTTTTAGTAGAGAAGCATCAGATAGTCAAGCAAAGACTAGAGCCAGAAGTGAAGCAACACAGCTGTGCATTAGTTCAGTTTTAGAGAGGCGGTGGTTGTGAGCGACTGGCTTTCTTTTCTCTGACTGTCCTCGCTCCTCTTAGCCGGAAGGTCAAACAAAATGGTTGGCTGAGAAGTCTATTCACTAATCATTTTGAGTCGCGCCACCGAATCAGAAACAGACAACATTGTTATCCTTGTAAGGTAAAGTTAGGCTATTTTGTGTCGCATACATTAAACGCAGTTGTGTGAAGAATTAAACACTATTTTAAGATGATAACTGAAAGAAAAAAGAAAACCATAGCTCCAGCTCACACCACCAGGACTAACATAACACGCTGTGTGGAGGGGGGGGGCAGCTAGAATAGAAGTAGCAGCAGGCAGCAGGAGAAGGAAGTGACGTTGCGTTGGGGTTCACCTCTCTGATTGGCTGAGGATCACCGAGAGCGTCGCTAGGCTCCGAGCGGTCGGTCTGTGGGGACTTGGGGCCGTCAAAGCCTCTGGTCTGTGAGGGTTTAGTAACGTCTGTGGACTGGGTGGCTAGGGCATCGATATTGTCAGAGGGGGTATTTTCTGAGTCTTCATCAACACTGTTTGGGGACAGTTTCTGAGGGGCCTTGGTAGTGTTATCCCGGGACGTGGTTTGTGGGGACTTTGTGGTATCCGAGGACATTCTCCGTGGGGCGTTAGCAGTGACGTTGTCCAGGAAGTGGGTTTGTGGGGACCTAGTGTTATCGCAGGACGTTCTCCGTGAAGCAATTGCATTAACATTGTTGAGGAAGTGGGGTTGTGGAGCTGGGGCTCTATCGCCCACGGGGCCTGGGGACCTTGTCGGAGGGGCTTTGTTAGTACTGTCAGGGGACATTCTCTTGGGGTCGTCAGTCTTTTCGCAGGGCTGCGGTGGTTTATTGTCGTGCTGGAGGGACAGCAGATAGGCCTGCTCCTGCTGCAGACGCTTGTGGAGACGCTCTGCCTTCCGCTGCTCCTCCAGCTCCCGCCACTTGAACTCCTGATGCAGAGTGCGCGGCTGAGTTGAGGCACATTAGACATGGGGGAAAGAGGCTAATGGCATGTGTAAGCTAATGCTACCGCGGGGGGTATTTCAATTAAATGAAGCACTTGAAGACTATAGAACTAAGCTGAATCAAAGATGAAGTAAACTTGAAAAATTAAAGCCTACAAACATGTTATATAAAGTCTACATTAAGATGCAGATTCTTTCATTTCATTACCCACAAATAAATTAATGTTACAACTTTCTTTGGCGAGTAATAGAAACAAAGTTGAGGATTGGGTGAATAGTGTGGAATGGTTCAATTTATGGGAAGCAAGACAGAATGGGCAAAAAAGACAGAATGAGCAATAAAGACAAAATGGGAAATAAAGACAGAATGAGCAATAAAGAAACATAAAAGGTGATTATATATATATATACATATATATATATACATATATATATATATACATATATATATACATATACATATATATATATACATATATATATATATATATATATATATATATATACATATATATATATATATATATATATATATATATATATATATATATATATATATATATATATACATACATACATACATACATACAGTGCCTTGCGAAAGTATTCGGCCCCCTTGAACTCTGCGACCTTTTGCCACATTTCAGGCTTCAAACATAAAGATATAAAACTGTATTTTTTTGTGAAGAATCAACAACAAGTGGGACACAATCATGAAGTGGAACGACATTTATTGGATATTTCAAACTTTTTTAACAAATCAAAAACTGAAAAATTGGGCGTGCAAAATTATTCAGCCCCTTTACTTTCAGTGCAGCAAACTCTCTCCAGAAGTTCAGTGAGGATCTCTGAATGATCCAATGTTGACCTAAATGACTAATGATGATAAATACAATCCACCTGTGTGTAATCAAGTCTCCGTATAAATGCACCTGCACTGTGATAGTCTCAGAGGTCCGTTAAAAGCGCAGAGAGCATCATGAAGAACAAGGAACACACCAGGCAGGTCCGAGATACTGTTGTGAAGAAGTTTAAAGCCGGATTTGGATACAAAAAGATTTCCCAAGCTTTAAACATCCCAAGGAGCACTGTGCACGCGATAATATTGAAATGGAAGGAGTATCAGACCACTGCAAATCTACCAAGACCTGGCCGTCCGTCTAAACTTTCAGCTCATACAAGGAGAAGACTGATCAGAGATGCAGCCAAGAGGCCCATGATCACTCTGGATGAACTGCAGAGATCTACAGCTGAGGTGGGAGACTCTGTCCATAGGACAACAATCAGTCATATATTGCACAAATCTGGCCTTTATGGAAGAGTGGCAAGAAGAAAGCCATTTCTTAAAGATATCCATAAAAAGTGTCGTTTAAAGTTTGCCAAAAGCCACCTGGGAGACACACCAAACATGTGGAAGAAGGTGCTCTGGTCAGATGAAACCAAAATTGAACTTTTTGGCAACAATGCAAAACGTTATGTTTGGCGTAAAAGCAACACAGCTGAACACACCATCCCCACTGTCAAACATGGTGGTGGCAGCATCATGGTTTGGGCCTGCTTTTCTTCAGCAGGGACAGGGAAGATGGTTAAAATTGATGGGAAGATGGATGGAGCCAAATACAGGACCATTCTGGAAGAACCTGATGGAGTCTGCAAAAGACCTGAGACTGGGACGGAGATTTGTCTTCCAACAAGACAATGATCAGGACATAAAGCAAAATCTACAATGGAATGGTTCAAAAATAAACATATCCAGGTATTAGAATGGCCAAGTTAAAGTCCAGACCTGAATCCAATCGAGAATCTGTGGAAAGAACTGAAAACTGCTGTTCACAAATGCTCTCCATCCAACCTCACTGAGCTCGAGCTGTTTTGCAAGGAGGAATGGGAAAAAATTTCAGTCTCTCGATGTGCAAAACTGATAGAGACATACCCCAAGCGACTTACAGCTGTAATCGCAGCAAAAGGTGGCGCTACAAAGTATTAACTTAAGGGGGCTGAATAATTTTGCACGCCCAATTTTTCAGTTTTTGATTTGTTAAAAAAGTTTGAAATATCAAATAAATGTCGTTCCACTTCATGATTGTGTCCCACTTGTTGTTGATTCTTCACAAAAAAATACAGTTTTATATCTTTATGTTTGAAGCCTGAAATGTGGCAAAAGGTCGCAAAGTTCAAGGGGGCCGAATACTTTCGCAGGGCACTGTATATATACATACACACACTGCTCAAAAAAATAAAGGGAACACTAAAATAACACATCCTAGATCTGAATAAATGAACTATTCTTATTAAATACTTTTCCATTTACATAGTTGAATGTGCCGACAACAAAATCACACAAATATTATCAATGGAAATCAAATGTATCAACCCATGGAGGTCTGGATTTGGAGTCACACTCAAAATTAAAGTGGAAAACCACTCTACAGGCTGATCCAACTTTGATGCAATGTCCTTAAAACAAGTCAAAATGAGGCTCAGTAGTGCATGTGGCCTCCACGTGCCTGTATGACCTCCCTACAACGCCTGGGCATGCTCCTGATGAGGTGGCGGATGGTCTCCTGAGGGATCTCCTCCCAGACCTGGACTAAAGCATCCGCCAAATCCTGGACAGTCCGTGGTGCAACGTGGCGTTGGTGGATGGAGCGAGACATGATGTTCCAGATGTGCTCAATTGGATTCAGGTCTTGGGAACGGGCAGGCCAGTCCATAGCATCAATGCATTCCTCTTGCAGGAACTGCTGACACACTCCAGCCACATGAGGTCTAGCATTGTCTTGCATTAGGAGGAACCCAGGGCCAATAGCACCAGCATATGGTCTCACAAGGGGTCTGAGGATCTCATCTCGGTACCTAATGGCAGTCAGGCTACCTCTGGCGGCCCCCCAAAGAAATGCCACCCCACACCATGACTGACCCACCGCCAAACCGGTCATGCTGGAGGATGTTGCAGGCAGCAGAACATTCTCCACGGCATCTCCAGACTCTGTCACATGTGCTCAGTGTGAACCTGCTTTCATCTGTGAAGAGCACAAGGCGCCAGTGGCGAATTTGCCAATATTGGTGTTCTCTGGCAAATGCCAAACTTCCTGCACAGTGTTGGGCTGTAAGCACAACCCCCACCTGTGGACGTCGGGCCCTCATACCACCCTCATTGAGTCTGTTTCTGACCGTTTGAGCAGACACATGCACATTTGTGGCCTGCTGGAGGTCATTTTGCAGGGCTCTGGCAGTGCTCCTCCTGCTCCTTCTTGCACAAAGGCGGAGGTAGCGGTCTTGCTGCTGGGTTGTTGCCCTCCTACGGCCTCCTCCACATCTCCTGATGTACTGACCTGTCTCCTGGTAGAGCCTCATTGATGTGCCATCCTGGATGAGCTGCACTACCTGAGCCACTTGTGTGGGTTATAGATTCCGTCTCATGCTACCACTAGAGTGAAAGCGCCGCCAGCATTCAAAAGTGACCAAAACATCAGCCAGGAAGCATAGGAACTGAGAAGTGGTCTGTGTCACCACCTGCAGAACCACTCCTTTATTGGGGGTGTCTTGCTAATTGCCTATAATTTCCACCTGTTGTCTATTCCATTTGCACAACAGCATGTGACATTTAGTCAATCAGTGTTGCTTCCTAAGTGGACAGTTTGATTTCACAGAAGTGTGATTGACTTGGAGTTACATTGTGTTGTTTAAGTGTTCCCTTTATTTTTTTGAGCAGTGTATATACACATCTCTCTCTCTACTAATTTCCTCAGGATGTGAATGTAACCAGAGACACCGACCGAGAAACATAGGAACTCCATCTTCCAGTAGGGTATTTGACAAATCTATACAACAGCTAACATAAACCATATATCATACAATATGGCCATAACACCTTGCCTTGATTACTATCCATGTTCTAGAAAAGAGCTTGCTCCTAAATGTGCGATCCAGTCGTGAATACAGGGTCTTTCTCAGTGGGGTACAACATTTACAACGTTGTCAATACAAATGTAATAGAATACAGCTCCAGACACCATTCCCTGTTCTACTTTACAAAGACTCATGGGTGTTCTACGTAACCAATTTCTGAACGTTCTGTAACGTTGCGCCCTCCTGAATGTGCCCCTGGAGAGTAAGAGTGGTAGGATGCAAGTTTCTTACCAGGAGCATGGCCTGTTCATGGAGCAGCTGCTGCTGCAGGATCTCCAGGTGCCTCTGCTCCTCTTCCAGCTGCCGACGAATGTACTCCTGTCAATCAAACACAGCCTCCGTGATTGGATGAAATACAGGAAGTGACAAAACGGCCCAGCATGTAGGCCAATTAGAGTGATTCTTGTCACTTAAAGACCTACCTGCTCACGGTCGCTCCTCCTCTTCTCCTCTTCCGCCCTCCGGCGCTCGTCGTCCTCTTTCCGCCGTCGTTCCATCTCCTCCATGCGCCTCTTCTCCTCCTGCTCGCGGCGGCGCTGCTCACGCTCCTGCTGCCTCCTCATCTCGCGCTCGCGCCGCTGTTGCTGTGAGGCACCAGGAGGGGGCGACAGAGAGAGAACCTCAGGGATACGACACACAGGGAGAGCTGAAATTCTAGTTGGGATTCCCTGTTCAAAGATATTATGAGATATCACTGCTACTATGGCAATGATTGTCCACAGTAGCAGTGATCTGAATGATTTGAGGAAAACAAGAGGATGGGAAGTCAAATACAGGCTTTGGTGAAATGATCAAGCAAGGAGCAGCTGTCTATAGATCTAGAAATATAGGACACCTTTCATCCTTGTAATGGCAGTCTGAGACAGCATGGGCTGCGTCATCGTGGGCTATCCAAGTTTGACCCTCTATGGGGTGATCACAGTTTCTCTGTCCAATCGTGGCTGCAGGATCAACCTACACCCTGCCCATTTCTTGAGACAGCAGAACTAGCCAATCGAGTTGTACAGAGCATGCAACACCTCGCACTGTACTCGCACCTTCAATTATACATAAAAGTTTTACTTAAACACTTTTCACTTTTTTTAATCTATGAATCAATGTTTATTAACTCTACCTCCTCCAGTCTCCGCCTCTGCTCCTTCTGTTGCTCAATGCGTTTCTGCCTCTCGGCCAGTAGTTGGCGCTTGTACTCCTCCTGCTCACGGAGCTGCTGCTCCTGCAGGAGCTGCTGTCGGCGCAGCGCCTCCGAGCGCTCCTTGTTCTCCTGCTGCAGCCGGATGAAGTCCTTACGCAGCGTCGACTCACCCGGCATGTTCACTATGGAGCTGCAGGGAGGACGAGCGGAAACGAGGGAACAGTGAGTTAGTTCAAGGGAACAGTGAGTTAGTTCATGAGTTAATTCAATGGAAATGGCGAGTTAGTTCATGACTTAGTTCAAGGGAATAGTTAGTCAGTTTCTGTGTCAGATGGGTGGAGTTGTTTAGAAATTCCAGGTAGGCGTGAGGAGTGCTATCCCGCTATATTGTGAATTGCAAAATTAATTGTGTACATCAACGTGTAACACTAAACCATTACCTAGGCTCTCCCTCTTGCTCTCCAGCATCCTCCTCTTCCTCCTCACTCCCGCTGTACTCATATTCAGTCTCATCTGAAAAACAATACGTGGATAGTGTGACAAGATGTAGAAACATGGGCTATTCAGTGTAAAGCACGTTAAAAAGCCCAAAGCAGATGTCATCTCAACATCAATCATTTCTGGGTAACAATTAAGTACCTTAATGTGATTGTTTTCAATTCAAATGGTTGAAAACAAATACAAATAGCTTCTTAGCAAAGAGCAATTTATACAACCAAAGTATCTGGGATTGGTCTGAGTGGGGAAAATGGTTTGGAACTCTCTTTCATTGGTCTATTAACTAATTTACCACCTGGTGATTTCACCAGGTAGGAAAAACTCCATCCCACCAAAACAGGCAGACATTTCAGGCAGTCTTTTCAAACTGACTCACCTTTCTCCCCCCTCTTCTTCTTGGTGCGGTCGATGTGGTCTTTGAGCTGGATGCGGACCTGCCTCTCGTTGGGCTGGTCCCTGATGAAGGGGTGCTTGAGCAGCTGCTCGGTGGGGGGGCGCTGGTTGTAGTTCTTCACCAGGGAGCCCTCGATGAAGCTGCAAAACTTCTTAGACCTGAAAGAGGAAGGGGGGGGGGGGTCAAGACAGATGAGGCCGCTAACGAGATAGTCGTATTACCACCAGTAATCATGTAATCTAAGGGGCTTGTCTGACATAAAATAAATCTATCTCCTACAACCCACTGACAAGACAACAAATGACAAACTAAACTGGCAAAAGAGCCTGAGAAACCCCACGTCTGAAATAGGAAGAACCTGTTTTATCCATTTAGACAGAAATCCAGTGAGCCTTTCATAACTTAAATACAATGAATATTCTGGGAAAACCCTGTCTCAGAAGAAAAGCGGTCATAATCGTAAATGCACCGGTGCCAGAGGAAAGTCTGAGGGTTGAGTTTCCCCCCGGAACGCGGGCTGAGGAGCCTCGCCGTGAGCCAACAGGCCTTCCTCCCATGTGCCACAGCTGTTCAGAGAGGAGGAGGAGGGAGGAGAGCGAGAGAGGAGACGTCTAAACCCAGCAGACAGAATCTTGGTAACTTACCACTTCTTAGACTTGAGTCGCGGGGGAGGGTTCCTTGGGATGAGGAAGAGTGCTCGCATCGGATGCATGTCGCACAGCGCTGAAAGTGAACACACACACCAGAAGGGATTAAGGAGGGAATCAGTATAAACATGACAGCGAGAAAAGCAAAAGACAAGGGCAGAAGGAACCAATAGAGAGTTGCCATCTAAAAGAGCCGATAGAGGTGGGACCTGGGGAAGGAAGGTACTTACGAGGAGCTCCTTCGGCCATTTCAATGGCAGTGATTCCAGTGGACCATAAGTCACTCTGAGAGACACACAGTGAGAGAGGCATCAGACATAGCAACACACACACTACATCAGTACTGAAGAGCAACATCGTCGACCCCACATCGTACCAGTAGCTAAAGATGTCAAGGAGGACATAGGGGGCCAGGTTCATATATGGGCTAAAACATCTGAGTACTGTGTGGAAGAGGGCGAGGGTCATACTCTGTAGTCGTAGGTGGCCTCAGGGTTCTCGTCACAGGCGATGACCTCGGGCGCCATCCAATAGGGTGTCCCGATGAATGTGTTCCTCCTCCCCACCGTCCGGTCCAACTGGGCACTCACGCCAAAGTCCACTGACAAGACAACCAATCAGAAGAGACAAGTTGAAACTAGTTATATACAACTGCATTGCAGTAAACACCGAGACTAGGTGACTGGCTAAAATAGCTGTGATTTTGGAGCTGAGATTGGCAGCTGCAGGGTTTAGACCAATCAGGGTTGTTGTCTGTAACGTACAAAACATAATGTCACTCACCAAGCTTGACCTCAGCGTTCTCTGTGAGCAGGACGTTCTGTCCCTTGATGTCACGGTGGATGACGTGGTGGGCGTGCAGGTGGGCCAGTCCCTGAAGAGGAGGAGAGGGAGATGTGTAGAGGTGAGACCACATGTCTATGACCAGAGCATTGATGTAGTGGAGGGTAAAGATTTCACCGTTCTATTGACATGTGTATTACGCAACGAACAAGGAGACTGAAGACAGGAGAAGGTTAAAGGAAAGAGGAGGGGATGGAGGGGGCCGGAGGGGAGGATGGAGGGGGCCGGAGGGGAGGATGGAGGGGGCCGGAGGAGAGGATGGAGGAGAGGATGGAGGAGAGGATGGAGGGGGCCGGAGGAGAGGATGGAGGAGAGGATGGAGGGGGCCGGAGGAGAGGGCCGGAGGAGAGGATGGAGGAGAGTATGGAGGGGGCCTTAAGAGAGGATGGAGGAGAGGATGGAGGGGGCCGGAGGAGAGGATGGAGGGGTCCAGAGGAGGGGATGTATGGAGGGGGCTGGAGGGGCTCACCCGGAGGATTTCTCTGGAGATGTAGGCGATCCAGTCCTCCTTGAGCTGGTTGCCTTTAGTGTTCTTCACCAGGTCTGTGATGGAGCCTGCCCCACAGAACTCCATCACCAGCTACAAACAAGAAACACACACACACACACACAGAGATGAATACATAAGCACTTCTAAGGCTAAATGAGTGTCAAAACAGTAAAAGACTTTGGGATATTGCTCTGACTTATGCTGCTGTAGATATAGCAGTTCTGAGTATTCAGCCAATGGGAAACACTCCTGCTAGACACTCACCCACAGTTGGTCATCATGCCCCGGGGGACTCTTCTTGATAAAAGCACCATAGTATGTGGCAATGTTCCTGTGATGGGAGTACTTCTTGAGCATATTGATCTCCAGTTTGATTTCCTCCTCCTCGTCCTACAGACACAAGACACCATTAGTCATTAGATAAAGAGAGAAGGCCGGGGGAGGACGACGTCTTAGGAAAACAACTATCGTGTGTGTGGACGGTTACAGATGGATAATAGTCAATCATTTCCCACATTCCACAAAGGCCAAGTCTGGCGGGGGTTGGTAAGTGCCTTTGTAGGGGGGAATTAAACCCTCATTCATCGACGGCCCCTAAGCAATGTGACATGTCGGCTACGCAGTACCCACACTGCCCTAACGACTTCTTTGTTTGGGAATTAATGATGTGTGTATCTCATTGTGTGTGTGTGGTCCATGGCAGACAGAATCCATTATCCTATCTGTAAACCATCTCTCCACACGACTCAGGGGTGTGAACATTTCAACTAAATTGAGATCCTTAACATTGCGAAAAATCCCAAACAGAAACGGTTTTCTTTCCACAAAATTAAAATCACAGTGCAGTTACATATCATGTTCTGTGTTGCAGAGTAACCAGGCTGTCAAAGGCCTGGGGAAAGTTGTGTCATTTAAATAAAAACCAGAGACGAAGAGGAAAACTTTAGGCTACTTTGGTGAATGTGTGAATCCAGGAAGACGAGACATTGCGAGAGACAGATGACCAAGACATATGAGCACGGTTCTGCCTGCCCTCGCCTGCTCTTTCCCTTCGCTAATGATGCGAGCGTGTACGGCATTCCATTGTGAGACACAGCTTTAGATTGCCGATAGATCGGCCCAGTGCACGGTTCTGACCGTCTGCCTGGTGGCCGACCTGCCTATACTGTGCACCGCTCTTCTCTCGCCATCCCTCACTATGAAATATGCGAGTGTTTTGTCTTCACAGAATTACGGCAACTTAACAGTCTCCTCCGTTCTAAAAAAGACTTAAATCTTAGGAGTCACATGGGAGTCGACTCTCCAACATTATGCCATCGTAGTTAACGGATGGGAAAAGACAGAAAGGCAAGCGACAGCAGCTACGCTCTGTATGGCAATACTTTGAGAAGTTAAATGAGAAGGAAATGCAAACTTTGTGAGGTGGAATTGGGGTACAGGTGCAATGCTTAACCACCTGGAAAGGGACGCACCGTGAGACCCAAACTGTTGCTGGCAATAGCGCAGCAGCATTGTGAATTTATTTAAAAAAAAATGTTTTGTACATTTATAAAGACTTTTCATTTGTCACATCTCTAATACGACTGTACATGTATACATCAAATCCCCTCAGCTGGAACTCCATTAGAGCCCTGCCTACACATTTATTTCCAATTACAGGAGAGAGAATTATTTATTTTTTTAAATCAAGGCTTTTCAGCAGTAGAATATAATGTCAATGTGCTATCCCCATATCCATAACCGACACACACACAAATCAAAATGGGGTTGTACACATCCAAGACCTAAACAGCCACACAAAAACAGCCTCCCTCCCCCACCTCACATGAAAACGGCGAGGAAGACAGCAAAAGGTCACCCCGCCAGTAGCTTAATCTCTTCTGTTGCAACAACTTAAACAATGATTAACAGTGACACCAATTGACACACAGCGAGTGTTAAACCCCTTGCCTTACAGAAAGCCCTGGTGGAAAGGAGGAGTCTGGACGATGGGGACATTGGTGCATAGCGATGCACAGTTACTGTGATGGCGGTGGTGCGTTTAAAGATGCACGTAGGTACACGTGGGAGAGCAGAGCACGGAGCTGGCTAACAGTGCTGCCCAGGACTGCCATGCCCACCTCTCCCTCTCCCGGCAACAGTAACAGTTTGCTAGGACAACAGTGAGCTGCTGTTGAGATAACAAGTGCTCTTCTACCTGGCCGGGTGAAGCTACAGAGTCATTCATACTCATATGACTGTACTTCTGTGTGTGTGTGTACGTAACCTGCCTATAGAGGTGAATTACTACATCTATCCAACATATCTTAGACTAGAGGCTATTTCAGGGCAGGTGTATGACCACGTAACAGCTGGGTGGAGTCGGTCGTCACTCGTTACCACAGACAAAGTAATAAACCCCACCTATTTCTACAATTTATCTTCTTAATTTTTATTTTATATTAAGGCTAACCTTATCAACAATGCTAACTTTATGCCTAACCTTAAATTAAGACAAAAAAAAACTCATTTTTGTTTTGGTCAATTATAGCGATAAACCTTTTTGGCTTTGTGGCTGGGGTAACTAGTGGAAACCAGGTGAGACATGCCCTATGACACCCATTGCAGGAAACAGTTAGGCAACACATCAGAGCCTTACTCATGACAGTCAGCAGGGAGTGGCAGACAGGGGGCAAGTCAGGGCATAAGAACAGAGAAACTGGTCTAGAACCAGAATGACCACATTGGCATGCAACGGAATTGAGAATTTTACTTAGGCAATGTTTAAGAGTTAACGTTATGTTAAACAACATGGGCCACATGGAAGGGCTATACTGCAACGGCTATATCATAAAACTAACCACAGGTCCCTTGGGATGGGGTGGGGGTTCTCATTAGGGTGTGTGTGTGTGTATATATATATATATATGTGTGTGTATGTGTGTGTGTGGCCCAGCTAGTTCCATATTCACTGGGAGGTCCTATTTCAGTAGATAAAAGCAGAATGCCACAGAGAGAGCAAAGGGCTGCCCTCCTGCCTGCCTGCCTCAAAATGACGTATTTTAGCCATAAAACATCCCGCTGGCTTTAGCTGTAATGAGCTCTGCTTATTATACTGAGATTTACGAGCGGCTGATTACGGAGAAGTCAAAGTTCTTCCTGAAATGTAGACAGGACCTCAAATAATTTCCATGTAGACTAGCACATTCTAAATGAGGAGTTGGCTAACTACACTACAAGACCACTACACTACATGCACGTTGAACACCTCATTCCAAAATCATTGGCATTAATATGGAGTTGGTCCCCCCTTTGCTGCTATAACAGACTCCACTCTTCTGGGAAGGCTTTCTACTAGATGTTGGAACATTGCTGCAGGGACTTGGCTTCAATTCAGCCACAAGAGCATTAATGATGTCGAGCACAGATTTTGGGCGATTAGGCTTGACTCAGTGGCCGTTCCAATTCATCCCAAAGGTGTTTGATGGGGTTGAGGTCAGGGCTCTGTGCAGGCCAGTCAAGTTCTTCCACACCGATCTCGTCAAACAATATCTGTATGGACCTCGCTTTGTGCACGGGGGGCATTGTCATGCTGAAACAGGAAAGGTCCTTCCCCCAAACTGTTGCCACAAAGTGAGAAACACAGAATCGTCAAGAATGTCATTGAATGCTGTAGCGTTAAGATTTCCCTTCACTGGCACTAAAAGGGCCAGTTCAAACCATGAAAAATCAGCCCCAGTCCATTATTCCTCCTCCACCAAACTTTACAGTTAGCACTACACATTGAAGCAGGTAGCATTCTCCTGGCATCCACCAAACCCAGATTCATCTGTTGGACTGCCAGATGGTGAAGCGTGATTCATCACTTCAGAGAACGCATTTCCACTGCTCCAGAGTCCAATGGAGGCAAGCTTTACACCACTCCAGCCAACGCTTGGCATTGTGCATGGTGATCTTAGGCTTGTGTGTGGCTGATCGGGCATGGAAACCCATTTCATGAAGCACCCAACAAACAGCTCGTGATGACGTTGCTTCCAGAGGCAGTTTGGAACTCAGTTGTTGCAACCGAAGACAGGCAACCGAAGACAGGCAACCGAAGACAGGCGATTTGTACCTGCTTCGGCACTCCCATTCCGTCAGCTTGTGTGCCCTACTGCTTTGCGGCTGAGCCGTTGTTGCTCCTAGACGTTTCCACTTCACAATAACAGCACTAACAGTTGACCGGGACAGCTCTAGCAGGGCAGACGTTTGACAAACTAACTTGTTTTGAAAGATGGCATCCTATGACGGTTGAATGTCACTGAGCACTTCAATAAGGCCATTCTACTGCCAGTCTTTGTCTATGGAGATTGAATGGCTGTGTGCTCAATTTTAAACACTGAAATAGCCGAATCCACATACTTTTGTATATATTGTGTGTGTGTGTGTGTGTACATATATGTATACATACATACGTACGTGTATATACACACACACATACATACATATACATACATACATACATACATACATACATACATATAGAGAGAGAGAGAGAGAAGGCTAAAATACATCAAGAGCTTGTACTTCCCCAATTGAAGTCAGCATTTTCAAAATATTTACTTCCTCACAGAAACAAACATTTATATTAATTACATTTTTGAATAGGCTAAGACACTTTCAACAACCCTGGTTAAAGCTCTGTGTCTCAATCTCAATGTAATAACCCTGCAAAACCACCTGACGCGAGGCCAATTATCCTTTAATCGGAGGCCCAAATAAGACAATGGTCAGCTGATCTGAGAGACCTGGTTGACAAATAAAACAGGCAGAGCGGGCAGTTTGTTTTGTTTTGAAATGTGAAAGGTCATCTCAGCTCAGGACTACATTGTTTCACCAATAGACCCGGCCATGTAACATCCTCCTTGAACAATACACACACACACACACACACACACGGTGGGGGGAGGGGTTACAGTTCGTCTGAACTTCTTTACCTCTGTGACGTCCATGACCTTGATGGCGGCCAGCTGTCCAGTTTTGACATGTCTCCCCTGTAGAGACAAAGAGAAAAGGAGAAGATAGCAGGTTAGTCATCACGAGGTTGACCGAGGGTAACAGTAATACACTGATCAGCTGGGTTAGGGTTAATAAGTGTGTGTGTGTGTGTGTGTACGCGCCACCTGAACTTGCTAAACATGCCTTCTTACAGTAAACCCCATCTTAGCCATGTACATAGTGACCTATAATCTACAGGTGACCAACCGTCAGAGTTCTTTCCATAGACAACCATCACTTCGATTCAGTCCACTGTGTACCGTCATGTGGCTGGTTAAGCCTAGCATAGATACAGAACAATCACTAGCATCCAAACAGACAGACATGGACTGGGGCTACAATCTCTGTGCTGAACAAACATTCCCACAGTCCTCTCTCAGCACCAGTCACTACTTACATAAACAGAGACAGAAATAGTCTCTTACCCTCCCCTCAGTCGCAAACCCCTCAAAACAGATAAAAGCTGCTAATAATTATCCGGATAAAACCAAAAAATGGGGATTTCCACTGCTGTGGGACTGCAGTGTGTATGATAATGGTCACAGCAGTGTTGTTTTTGATGATAGAAGCAGCTGTGTATCTGAACAAGAAACACACACTTGACGACCATCTCTGGACCGTCGCCTATTATGATCCACAGTCAATTGAAAAAAAAAACGCATGGTTAATTACAAAAGCCGAGCAACTTATTCTCTCCAGCTACGGATGAGACAAAAACCAAGCAGCTTATTCTCTCCAGCTACGGATGAGACAAAAACCAAGCAGCTTATTCTCTCCAGCTACGGATGAGACAAAAACCAAGTAGCTTATTCTCTCCAGCTACGGATGAGACAAAAGCCAAGCAGCTTATTCTCTCCAGCTACGGATGAGACAAAAACCAAGCAGCTTATTCTCTCCAGCTACGGATGAGACAAAAACCAAGCAGCTTATTCTCTCCAGCTACGGATGAGACAAAAACCAAGCAACTTATTCTCTCCAGCTACGGATGAGACAAAAACCAAGCAGCTTATTCTCTCCAGCTACGGATGAGACAAAAGCCAAGCAGCTTATTCTCTCCAGCTACGGATGAGACAAAAACCAAGCAGCTTATTCTCTCCAACTACGGATGAGAATAAAGCCTCCATGCCTTTACTCTCTGGACTTATAATCCTCTCAACTTTGATCCCGGGGCCACTGTCTATAAAAACATCAGTGACATTACTTATAACTCGAGTCAGGCAAGCCTTTGGTCGAGGTGAAAGGTCACAGGTGCATTGGAGAGGTTCAGTTTTCACCCTCTGCGGGCCCCCCCGCCCCCGCGAGCCCAGAGAACGCAGTCCTTAAGCATGATGCTTGGGTGACAATCTTTGGAAGAAAATGTGGGTTTTATCCAGAAAATGAAGAGGAATCACCGTAACATTGTTGGATATGTAGGCCAATTCACTACTCGTGACGTGAATGTATTTTTGTGACCACTGATTTCTCATGTCTGAGATTCAGGTAATGGGGCGGGGTGGACTAGAAAATAAAGCAGGAAGGAATGCAGGCTATAGACAGGAAGAGGAGGATGATCGATCAACCAATCGGTGTGAGATAAGGCTTCAGGAGGACCCACATTGCTCCAGCCAGTCCCCTCTCTCATATCAGTCCTAAACTCCCCTCCACTATCACACAACACAGTCACCTCAACTCAAGCCCCATCCTCCAATCCCAACCTGCTGGAGCTGAGCTACAGGGGCCTTGTCTGGACACAGCAGCCAGGGAAGGAGCTGACTGACTCCGGGGTCTTTAGTGGGCCCCTGGTCTGATACGGTGGCCCTGGAGAGGTAACCTGAAGCAGGGGGTTATCACTGAGCAGGCAGCTCCAGACACTTCATAAAGCCCCTAACCACGGCCAGATGTGCTGGCATCTCTCCAACTCTAAAGACTGGAGCTCAGCAGGCGGACAGACAACCTCCCCGCTTCTTAGACTACAACCAGAGGGAGACAAGATCACACTGACACACTATTTAGCTAGTAGGCCATTCAACACAGTCTCTCTACAGACCACTGAAACCCTCTCCTCTGTTCTTCTACATTCATCCAGTAAAACCAGAAGAAAATCCCACGGGGTCCCATTCCTTCCTTGTAATCCTTCTCAAGTCAACTATCCTCTGGCAACACGTAGGCCATCTCCCACTAGAGGCGGAGCTTCCCAGAGGAATGACAGAACGCTGAAATCACTTTACGTCATCCTACACGGTAGTAAAATAGAGCAAACCAGTTTGTTGTGAGCTAATGGACGGTCATCCGTCCATGTTGTTACTGCCATCCATCCATGCCACACACTGCTAAAGCATATAGCCTAGCTGCCATAAAGGTTGGCCAAGCACATCAGAGGCAGTGAAAGGGGAGGTGAGCTGGCTGGTAATGGGGGGCTAATAGCACCAGGGGGAGGGGTCAGATGAAGATGTAAGGTGACATTTGAGCAGGGAGAGAGGGGGTGGGTAGAGGGGGAGAGTATGAGGGGGGGTACAGGCATTGGGTGACGAGCTAATCCACCTTAGGGCAGGCAATGTATAGGCTAGGCTACACCTCACACACACACACAGAAAGTATAAAACACACAGAGTAGGAACGTATATTGTTGCCTCAACACAAACCAGACGAGCAGTGGCAAGAGAGAGATGGTCTAGTGAGCAGCAGCACGAGACGGCCCAGACAGTCTGTACTATACTGTATCTACTACACATACCAGCCAACTGACCCACTGCTGACCCTACCACACTAACAGACCCTGTCTGTACTGTATCTACTACACATACCAGCCAACTGACCCACTGCTGACCCTACCTCACTAACAGACCCTGTCTGTACTGTATCTACTACACATACCAGCCAACTGACCCACTGCTGACCCTACCTCACTAACAGACCCTGTCTGTACTGTATCTACTACACATACCAGCCAACTGACCCACTGCTGACCCTACCTCTTACAACCACCAGAACACACTATGGATGGGGGGGGAACAGAACAGACAAAGGCGGAAAGAGATGGGGGGAGAGGTCGTGGTTTACTCCATGGTACAGCATGTAGATAGATGTCTGTGCATTCTCCGATCGGATATAGACCCACACGTGACAGAGTCAGCGAGAGACTGAAGGAGTTGAGCCAGCCACTTCAGGCCAGTAGAGAAGCCAGCCGAAGCTGAGCGGGCTGTGAGAGGAGAGACCAGTCAATAATGCAGCTGCTATTGATCACAGTGCAGCTGCTACAGCCTCTGAAGAAACACGCCAACAGAGAACACGTTTTCCTTCAGCACTTGGAGAGAAAGGGCTGTGGTCTCAATCGAAGAGGCGACTCTAAATTCCTAATAGAGTATCAGCCATAAAAACTGAGTTGCGTTCAATAAACTCAAAGTGTGGTCTACTTCACCTGCTTGTCTGCGGATTGAACCGACGAGGTGCTACGTGAGAAACCTGACACCGAAAGGAAAGTCTGTTGAAGCTCAGACTGGGCTACAGCCCCGGGTGGGAAGGCCGTCTCGTTCGCGAGGGGCTTTTGTGTCTCGCCCCTGTATGATAATGAGGTGGCCCAGCGGGTCGCTCCTCACGCACACTTACACACAGACAAAGCAGAGTTGTGTTCAGGCAGTGGTGTGGACGGCCCAGGGGCTGTGTGGGTCTTGTGACAGCCATTAGAGCAAGGGCCAGAGCAGGGGGGAGAAGAGACAAAGAGCTGCAGCAGACTGTGTGTGTAGGGAAGACACACACACACACACACACAAAGTGTGAGCACATGGACAGATCAGGCTAACTGTATCCAAACAACAACAAAAATAGTTTTTCTAAATATTAGCTAGGTGGCTTGTATGAGGCCAGGAAACTGGTCCTCACATGCTAGGAATGTATTTCCTCCACCATTATAATGAAAAGGTGCCTCAGTCCCAAAACACAAGATTTTTGCGAGGAGAACTGATGACGTCACCCACTGTATGCACTTTCTGTAGCCTGAATGCGTCCTGACTGAGGTAGCCGAGACAGATCGGAACACAATCAGACCACAAAGCAACTTTTGTGCGTCTAGACCATCTTTTCAATGCCTTCCTTGTATTCTGATAGCAGAAGTCGCATGTAAGTGTAGACATGACCAGACGCACCTAGTAGTCACATGACCAGACGGACAGTAGTCTGTCCCTACAGATACGCTAATCCATTTGCAATTCCTTTAGTGTTGCTCGTTAGCTAAAACAGGTTATCTGGCTAGTTAGCTACAGTAGTTAGCTACTGCCATCAGTTGTTGTGTTATCATATTTTGCTTATCCCACAGTTTATAAAAATACATTCTGACATTTGAATATAGGGAATCTGGACACGGTAGACATTTAAAAATGTAGGTGTAGATTCATGACGCATTCAGAATTCCATAATCAGAACACTAAAGCTGCATGAACTGTCAAGTCTAGACAGGGCCTCTGAAGAAACAGGGTGAGACCGTGGCCCTGTCACAGAGTGGATGACACGTTCAACACCAGATCAGCTGATTGATCCCAGAGGGATTGGCTTCAATGGCTGTCCATCACTGGTCTGTGCACTCAAATGGAATTGAAGCTAAGGTTTCCAGCATTAGTACCAAATACCAATACTACCTTGCTAGATCAGATATTAAAGGGGCGATCTGTGATCATTTTTGTACCCGAGAAGGTAATAGGAGCTAGACTACAGTCTGTGCAGACACCATGGGGTTAACCCACTGAGACATGCCTACTGCCTATGGCCCTCCACTCCCATTCCCAGCATACTAACCTACAATTGTGCCTCCACCAACTGTGGAAGGCTAGGCTATAAATAGCGGTTAAACCACAGCTAGCACCATTTAACTGAGCAGGCCCGGTTAGCTTCCTGCTGCATAGCGCACATTAACAGGCCTGTGTACTGGAGCTCAACACCGCTGCTTGGAGCCCCTCAGAGACATGTTTCCAAAGCTACACACACACCTACATAGATCTGTTTATAGGAGAATGAATGTTCAAAAGGATCTCTAACTTGTCTTCATACTGGTTCCATTTTGGTCCCTCGCCCGTACCACTTTGGGGTTAAGCAGATCTGACCGAAAAACTATTAGCGGACTGGGAGGATCTGGGTACACCAAAGGGCCTAGTGGATGTAACAGGAGAGAAAAAAAAATGGACCCAAGGCCAGCATCATCCTTGCCGCTTCACTCCTCCTCCTGGGTTGGCCAGCCAGCCTTTAATGTGCGGAGTCCTCCCAGCAATACACAGTTTGTCCTGGGAGGTTAGTGCAGAGCGAATAACCAAAATTACAATGATTTTTTCCCGCTTTTTAAACAATTAATTGACCGACGTCAGTTTAATTATAACAGTTCCAGTCATTCATTTTTTTGAGCTCAATGCAGTTTCTCTGGAGATAAATCAGATCTAGCCTGAATGTGCGATGTAGTAGGGGGGAAATGTTCTACATACAGTACCAGTCAAAAGTTTGGACACACCTACTATTATTTCAAGGGGTTTTCTTTATTTGTACTATGTTCTACATTGTATAATAATAGTGAAGACATCAAAACTATGAAATAACACATATGGAATCATGTAGTAACCAAAAAAAAGTGTTAAACAAATCAAAATATATTTTTTACATTTTTCAAAGTAGCCACCCTTTGCCTTGACAGCGTTGCACTCTCTTGGCATTCACTTAACCAGCTTCATAGGTAGTCAGCTGGAATACATTTCAATTAACAGGTTTGCCTTGTTCTGGAATTTCTTTCCTTCTTAAATGCATTTGAGCCAATCAGTTGTGTTGTGACAAGGTAGGGTTGGTATGCAGAAGACAGCCCTGTTTTGGTAAAAGATCAAGTCCGTATGTGACTGACCGCCTTGATTCCGTGTTATGTAGCAACATTCGAAATTGTGGTGTTTTTTTTTTTTTTACATTGGACATAAGCAGAGGCACAGAGATACACAGCGGTATATCATACACTGCATTTGAGGAACAATGGGAAAGAAATTCTGCTTTGAAACTTGTAACTTCACTTTTGAGAAAATTACCTTTGAATGTTTTGGTACCTGCTGGAGAGCTTTGTCTACACCCATTCAGCATTGTTCACACCCTCTTAAGCTTTAGCCCCACCCATCTCTCCATGGATTGATCTGAGCGTTCTGTCCTAACAACAGTCAAGCACTCAAGCTAACTGGCTAACATGAGAGAACCGTTCACTGACCATTTTACTCACCCTAACAGAGCTAGTTAGGCAGTTTTTTTGTCATCCAGAGCGTTGGTGACTGCAATGCTTTATCTTGGCCAGGTCGCAGTTGCAAATGAGAACTTGTTCTCAACTAGCCTACCTGGTTAAATAAAGGTGAAATAAAAATTTAAAAATACATTTAAAAAAAATAAAAAACTGTGCTGCTGGCAACAATTTACGCTTTTTTGCCAACGGCAAAATTAAAACAGGCGTTAGGCGTTCTTAAATTCATCAGTTATTCTGCGCTCTCACACAGAGGAGTGCTCTGAAATCAGAGTAGATAGCCAGAGCAAATTTTTGAAGACATGAAGGTGAGTCGAACTGAAAAAATGTGAACTTTCACAATTTCTTCAACCGCAGTCGCAAAAATCATCAAGCTCGATGATGAAACTGGCTCATGAGGACCGGCACAGGAAAGGAAGACTCAGTGTTACCTCTGCTGCAGAGGATAAGTTTGTTACAGTTACCAAATAAGCAATTATCTGCACCTCAGATTGCAGCCCAAATAAATGCTTCACAGAGTTCAAGTAACAGACAGATCAACCTCAATTGTTCAGAGGAGACTGTGTGAATCAGACCTTCATGGTTGAATTGCTTCAAAGAAACCACTACTAAAAGGACACCAATAAGAAGTAGAGACTTGCTTGGGCCAAGAAACATGAGCAGTGGACATTCGACCGGAGGATATCTGTCCTTCTGTCCTCTGTGTCTATGTGAGACACAGAGTAGGTGAACGGATGATCTCCGCATGCGTGTTTCCCACCATGAAGAGTGGTGGTGGTGGTGTGGTGGTGCTTTGCTGGTGACTCGGTCAGCGATTTATTTAGAATTCAAGGCACACTTAACCAGCATGGCTACCACAGCATTCTGCCATCCCATTTGGTCGGCGCTTAGCGGGACTCTCATTTGTTTTTCCAACAGGATAATGACCCAACACACACCTCCAAGCTGTGTAAGGGCTATTTGACCAAGAAGGAGTGTGACGGAGTGCTGCATCAGATGACCTGGCCTCCACAATCACCCGACCTCAACCAATTGAGATGGTTTGGGATGAGTTGACAGCAGAGTGAAGGAAAAGCAGCCAACAAGTGCTCAGCATGTGGGAACTCCTTCAAGACTGTTGTAAAAGCCTTCCAGGTGACTACCTCATGAAATTGGTTGAGAGAATGCCAAGGTAGTGCAAAGCAGTCATCAAGGCAAAGGGTGACTACTTTAAAAGAATCTCAAATATATTTTGATTTGTTTAACACTTTTTTGGTTACTACATGATTCCAGGTGTTATTTCATAGTTTTGATGTCTTTATTATTCTACAATGTAGAAAATAGTACAATAAAGAAAAATCCTTAAATGAGTAGGCTTGCCAAAACTTTTGACTCTAGTTTAAGGGAGAAAATGTATTAATTAACTACAATAACCATAATCCATTGCGCTCTTACTAGTCCGGTCTTTATAGGAACTGAGATGGAGAGAAGAATCTCGATCTGAAAATACATGATCTAAAAGAGAGCTGATATTCAGCAGTCATAAAAGAATGCCTTCTTTGCTTTGATGAACTACTGAAATAGTGATTTTGTCAGACAGCGTAGGCTGCAGCTCTACAGAGATGAGATGACTTGGAATTAAATAGTCATCAAATAAAACGTCATGAAATTGTATTAATTGTTTTATTCTGTGTTACATCATTCAACCCACATAACAACCCACATAATGCAAAGTGCATTTAACGTCCACCCCAAAAATATACCGAAAACAGTGATTATTTGTAAAGAATCGAACCAAAAACTCTCAAAAAGGACTAAAATCACTCAGCATTAGTTGGAGGATACCCACCTCCATACGGACAGACTGCACCACCACACCCTGCCTGGTCTACCCCCTCCACTACCCACATGGCAGCCTGGGTAGATGGCTAAGTGGTACAGAGAGGAGAGATGGGGAAGAGGAGGAGGAAAAGACAGGGAGGGGCAGAGACTGGGGATGTCTAGACGATTAGGAGGCAGACAGGTGTGCTTGCGTCTGTGTTGCATCATCCGTCACTGGCAGTTCTCCTTTGTTTAGCTCAGGACTGAGTTTAGAAACCTTGCTCTACGGTGATGTCATGGGTTTAGATCCTGGGAAGTTTGCCTTTCATTCAAGGAAAAATGAAGCGCCGTTAAATTATCTTCATCCTTATGTCTCCAATATTAAAGACAGCTTAAAGTGAGGAAATTGAAATCCCAACTACAAGTTTCTGATGCCATTTTAGGACAGATGAAATGTGAAAGCAAAGCCAATATAAAGGCAATAGCCCAAATACAATATGGAAGCTAGCCCAGTATGGTTCCTTTTCAGCGTTACTGCCACAGAGGGTTCGATGTTGCTCATGACCTATGACCTTTCCTCTGTACCTGCAAGGGGGGGGGGGGGGGGGGGGGGGGGGTGTTACATGTGGCCTCTATCACAGAGACATGGCACTGTGTCAAACAGAGTGTTGGAACCAGTGACCCTCAATGTGCACCTTACAAATAACAGAACTGGGCCAAGCTATTTAAAGCTGCAGCAGACCTCTCACCCTGGGTCCACACAAACCTGCCAAGTCCTTCCCCTGGCAAAGCGGACATGGGCGAGAGAGCGAAAGAGTGGGGGAGAGAGGGTAGGGGGATGATTTGAGGTTATGAGCAAGCAGGAGAAGTAAAAATGGTTTACACACAGGTAAAATGAGGGAAGGGGGCAAGAGAAGGGAGAGAGGGGGAAGGAAAGCAATGGAGTGCAAAAGAGTGAGGTCACAGGAGCTGCCAGCACCACGGGACTGTGGGTATATTCCCCCAGCATCCCTGTAGATTCGGCTGACATGGACTGCAGAGTAGAAGCCGGTGGGTGGTGAGGGAAGAGAAAGAGGCATGATGTTTAAGAGAGGTTGGCACATCATAGGGATTAAGAGCGCTAGGGCACCACCAGCCCTGCAGGCCTGACTGACAGAGTGGCTGGCTAACTAGGTCTATATATGGCCATTCTGTACAGCCCAGTAGAGGGAATCCTCCCCCACATACCAGGCACCAAAGGAAGAACTTAATGAATTCTTCAGGTTTTGTTTTTATCGCTATCATTTTCTCTTCTCAGACACACCGGAGGGCTCTCCATCCCATCTCTCAGTGCCAGCTGGTCTGGGGCCAAAGAAGAGATCAGACTGATCTGAGAATCCCATTGTGGAGTCAGTCAGTGCAGGAAGAGGCTTTTCAGGGGTATAGAAATAACATACAACTTCAGCCTACCACCACAATGGGACTAGGAGGTCATGGCCTGTGTAGTAGTAGGCAACAAAAAATAATGTAAATGATGGTGGTAATATGAAGACACTGCAAATTCAACAACTAACTGTATTGAGATGTAGGACCACTACATATAGTCCGGATCAACCATACAAAGCTGTGCACATCGGAGACCAGCATGGATATTGATGACTTTCTCCTTAATGAGACAACGGCCAATAGTTCAGTGGCTAGGGGAGCACCATGAAGACACCGGCTGCTGAAGATGGGGTTGGCTGGGGAGGAAGAACCACTGCCACTTTGTGGGTATTGAGAAGAGGACTGAGTTCCCACAAACACTATGTCAATGCCGTTCAGGGAGATTGTAGTGCTGCAGCAAGCCATAACCCCCAAGCATGTATTTCGCCTCCCTCCTATTTCAATGCTTTTAGTGCAATTGGGACTAGTACCAGGGTTTATCATAAGCAATTAATTAAGAAATATTGAGAGACAGAAGGAGGGGGGCGCTGGCAGTACGATTTGGTATAAAACAATGTGATTGGGGGAAATAGCCTAAGCTATTGCATCCACAACTAAAGGATCCGCCATTTTGAAATGTTTAGTGTAACATTACAGCAGCCAGCAGCACCACCACATTGACAATTTTGAGAAGGGTCCTCCAGTAAAAATGTAAGTGAGAAACGGTATCTACTAGCTTTCATTCCAGTGCAAGGTGAGAATTAGGGATGTTACTGGGTAACCTCTGTCGAAACGACATTTGGACTGGTCTTGCTTATCATTCTATTGGTTTAATTTGCATAATTTAGTGGAAATAAATTGGCATGTATGTATTTTCGTTAGACGCATCTTTTTATCACATGCGCACAGCATACAGATCCTAGTTCGAGGAGCGGAATAGCCCATCACCTGTCAGACAGCGCGAGAGCACCTCAAAAAGCTGGTACTGGACTGTAACGTGTGGTTTTAGAATGTTTTTGAGATGGCCACTATAAAAAAAAAAGAGCTACTATTTTTATTTCTCAATCTCAACTCATAATTCAAGCTCGCTTGCCATTCGGAAGGCATAGGCTATAGTCAGGCTAACAATGCGTCACCAATCACTTTGCAACGTGAGCGTCAGGCAGTATAATTGTTTGAAACCTAAACGTTTTACTTAACTTCAAATAATGAGGCATATGTTACCTTACTTCAAAGTAATCCAACAACAAAACCACTTCTCCATGCAAGTCATACGTTTATAGGACAAATATGCTCACGTTAAATCCATTTATGAGTATCCTGACGCGTCACTTGTGTCCAAATCTTCATGTTAATTTTTATTTGGTATTCCAACAACATGCGGGAGAATAGCCACTAACTGCTACCTGAATAGTCTATATTCAGTAGTCGAGATCCCCGGTATAGCCCTCGTCTCCCCTAACCTGCAGCAGATGTGTTCATAAATGCGCTGCTACTCACATAAATGTTTCAGAGATGTCAAGTTACGATGTCAAAAAAACAATGATGCGTGACTCTGGTTCTTTTTCTGCGTTTGGTCCGGACTGCGCTCTCACCTGCAGCGAACCGCACCAACGTACAAATTGAATCAGACCAAAATCACCCTTTTAGAGAGAACCATGCTGCATTGTTTAGTACAGTGAAAGTTCACACCAGTCCAAACGAACCGAACTAAGTAAGTAAACGGTCTAAGGGGTTATACCCCCCAGATTGGGGGGGGAAAAAGCACACCAAACCAACTTGGTGTGAAAGCCCCCTTACAGGCTGACTACACCATTCACGTCATGTGCGTGAGCATTGCAAAATACATTTAGAAATCTGTTATTCAATTATTGACCCACACTACTCGCACCAACGAACGTCTGCGTTGCCACGGGCTAAAATACAAGTCAGTTCTATTTCTGACACATATCGCGCTGCAAGTCCTGCCTCTCCCATCTCCTCATTGGTTTATAGAAGCAGGTACCCACGTGCCATCTCCTCATTAGTTATACCCACATGGGTGACTGAAAGAAAATAGGTCAGTGGCGGTAATGCACCTAATTTATGAAAGTTGCCAATCGCAATATAAAGTCAAGAGAAGAAAAGGCCTGGAAGGAGTGGAGATTACTAGAAACGATTCGGTTGACCGTTTTGTGTGTGGAATAATTGGTGGAGTAGAGGACCTTGTGCATTTCAGGTAAAGTAACAACTCAATGTTTATATCCCAGGACAAATTAGCTAGCAACAGCAAGCTAGCTAAATAGTACAAATTAGCTAGCCATTGCAAGCTAGCTAGCTAAATTGCCATAAATATTTAATGCTTTTCGACCTGTCCCCAAATTAATATAATTAGTTCAGTCTGTTTTGATATTTAACCTATCTATGGTATGTGGGATGCTAGCATCCCACCTGGCCAACATCCAGTGAGATTGCAGAGCGCCAAATTCAAATAAAGAAATACTCATTATAAAAATTCAGAAAAGATAAACCTATGTAAAATAGTTGTAAAGATTAATTTCTTGTGAATCCAACCACGGGGTCAGATTTCAAAAATGCTTTACATCGAAAGCATACCTTACGATTATTTGAGAATATAGCCCCGCAGACAAATCATTACAAACAGTAACCAGCCAAGTAGAAGAGTTACAAGTCAGAAATAATGATAAAATTAATCACTTACCTTTGATGATCTTCATATGGTTGCACTCAGAAGACATTAATTTATTCAATAAATGTTAATTTTGTTCGATAAAGTCTGTCTTTATATCCAAAAACCTCTGTTTTGTTTGCGCGTTTTCTTCAGGAATCCACAGGCTCAAACGCAGTCACAACAGGCAGAAAAAAAATCAAAATTGTATCCGTAAAGTTCATAGAAACATGTCAAAACGATGCTTATATTCAATCGTCAGGTTGTTTTTAGCCTAAATAAATCGATAATATTTCAACCGGACAATAACGTCGTCAATATAAAAGGTAAACAAGAAAGGCACTCTCGGTCATGCGCATGAAAAAGCCCTGTGACACGGCAGGAGGGTCCACTCATTCAGACATCTCTTACTCCCTCATTTTTCAGAATACAAGGCTGAAACAATTTCTAAAGACTGTTGACATCTAGTGGAAGGCATAGGAACTGCAATTTGAGTCCTAAGTCAATTGATACTGTAATGGCATTGAATAGAAAACTACAAAAACAAAATAAATCTTACTTCCTGAATGGATTTCTCTCATGTTTTCGCCTGCCAAATCAGTTCTGTTATACTCAGACACCATGATAACAGTTTTGGAAACTTTAGAGTGTTTTCTATCCAAATCTATCAATTATATACATATCCTATCTTCTGGGCCTGTGTAGAAGGCTGTTTAATTTGAGCATGCTTTTCATACAAAATTCCAAATTCTGCCCCCTACCCTAGAGAAGTTAACCTGTGTGTCGTTACCACATTTGGTGTGGGGGACAAAATAAATGTATGCACAATGGCACACGCGCGCAGCCTGTTTGGGTTCCGTGTTAGTTTCTAACTGAGATTTTCCATCTCTGTCACATATGGAAGCGGTCGCATTAGGCGAGCTGTTTACAACTGTTCACCCGCAAATTGCATTTTGGCAAAAGTTTCAAAATGACATTTTAATTAATTGCTGCTTTATTACAGGAACTGCATGTTCAATAATAGGCTACAGCCTTTTGACTGTAAGACGATAGGCTTGCTATTGTTGCATCTTTCCATTAAGCTCTTAAATGAAAAATGTCCTTCCTTGTATGCATACATAGCAGGCTAGTTTCTGTTGAAAAAAATGTAATGTTTGTTGACCGGTTAATGAGGGTGGGTTAGTCGACAGCAATATTTACCGAAATTTGCATCCCTAGTAAGCATATAAAATGATGTCACCCTTCCCTGGACTGTCACACCCACATATTGACAGTTAGATAAGACTTCAAAAAGGTCATTCAACTGGTTGGCCAAGTCAATCTAAACCCCAGAGCTACCACTGAGCTTAACAGTAAGATCTAAACCTGGCATGAGCCCCAGACAACAATCACTGCCACCATGCCTCTGCTGCTGCGATTGGCTGCAGGCATTTGAATCCAGAAGAGCCACATCGTGCCGCACAGGGCTGTGATATGGCATTTCAGTTCTTAGAGTGCCTGCAACCCGCGTCTGTCAAAAGCTCCAAATGAAAAGGTCAGTCATTCAGTATGTTATCTGGGCTAGCTGCATCAATCAGGCTGTCGCGTCTGGTTCTGAGATGAACAGTGTCAAAAAAACATACCCACAAGGCAAACAGTTTGAAAACAAAAATAACAAAACAGAAGGTGACATATATGAGGTAGTTCCCCCCAAAAACGTCAGCGTTTCAAAACTGTAATTCAATGCAAGAAATTAGCTTGGGCCTTCAGAAAAGACGAAATAGACTGCTTGATTGTCTTATTGTGAGAGGTTTGAATGGGTGAAAAACTACTTTGCAAAGAAGAAGAAAAGCCTCACAGAAAGAGATAGAAAGTTGTATTTCCGGAACAGGGCTAGTTGATTATTCAGCATTTGAGACCCGACTGATGAACACATCCTTTCAGTGGGTCTGGTGGTGGTTCCCAAAGAGAGCCAGAGACAAAACCAGCTTTGTAATGAAGCTGCCTGGCCATGCAGGCTCTGTCTGGGGCCCAGGACAGCTGCTCCTCCTCCTCCAGTTCCAGCTAGCACCCCTCAGTCAGACCACACGCTCACTCATCTGTCTGATAGTTAACTAACAGTGTTACTGCACTGACCTGGCATTGGTGTCAGGCAGCTGATGGAGGTAGGGGAAAAAAACACACAAACACATTATATACACTGCTCAAAAAAAGTAAAGGGAACACTAAAATAACACATCCTAGATCTGAATGAATGAATTAATTATTCTTATTAAATACTTCTCTTTACATAGTTGAATGTGCTGACAAAAAAAATCACACAAATATTATCAATGGAAATCAAATGTATCAACCCATGGAGGTCTGGATTTGGAGTCACACTCAAAATTAAAGTGGAAAACCACACTACAGGCTGATCCAACTTTGATGCAATGTCCTTAAAACAAGTCAAAATGAGGCTCAGTAGTGCATGTGACCTCCCTACAACGCCTGGGCATGCTCCTGATGAGGTGGCGGATGGTCTCCTGAGGGATCTCCTCCCAGACCTGGACTAAAGCATCCGCCAACTCCTGGACAGTCCGTGGTGCAACGTGGCGTTGTTGGATGGAGCGAGACATGATGTCCCAGATGTGCTCTTTTATTGGGGGTGTCTTGCTAATTGCCTATAATTTCCACCTGTTGTCTATTCCATTTGCACAACAGCATGTGACATTTATTGTCAATCAGTGTTGCTTCCTAAGTGGACAGTTTGATTTCACAGAAGTGTGATTGACTTGGAGTTACATTGTGTTGTTTAAGTGTTCCCTTTATTTTTTTGGAGCTGTATACAGTGCCTTGCGAAAGTATTCGGCCCCCTTGAACTTTGCGACCTTTTGCCACATTTCAGGCTTCAAACATAAAGATATAAAACTGTATTTTTTTGTGAAGAATCAACAACAAGTGGGACACAATCATGAAGTGGAACGACATTTATTGGATATTTCAAACTTTTTTAACAAATCAAAAACTGAAAAATTGGGCGTGCAAAATTATTCAGCCCCTTTACTTTCAGTGCAGCAAACTCTCTCCAGAAGTTCAGTGAGGATCTCTGAATGATCCAATGTTGACCTAAATGACTAATGATGATAAATACAATCCACCTGTGTGTAATCAAGTCTCCGTATAAATGCACCTGCACTGTGATAGTCTCAGAGGTCCGTTAAAAGCGCAGAGAGCATCATGAAGAACAAGGAACACACCAGGCAGGTCCGAGATACTGTTGTGAAGAAGTTTAAAGCCGGATTTGGATACAAAAAGATTTCCCAAGCTTTAAACATCCCAAGGAGCACTGTGCAAGCGATAATATTGAAATGGAAGGAGTATCAGACCACTGCAAATCTACCAAGACCTGGCCGTCCCTCTAAACTTTCAGCTCATACAAGGAGAAGACTGATCAGAGATGCAGCCAAGAGGCCCATGATCACTCTGGATGAACTGCAGAGATCTACAGCTGAGGTGGGAGACTCTGTCCATAGGACAACAATCAGTCGTATATTGCACAAATCTGGCCTTTATGGAAGAGTGGCAAGAAGAAAGCCATTTCTTAAAGATATCCATAAAAAGTGTTGTTTAAAGTTTGCCACAAGCCACCTGGGAGACACACCAAACATGTGGAAGAAGGTGCTCTGGTCAGATGAAACCAAAATTGAACTTTTTGGCAACAATGCAAAATGTTATGTTTGGCGTAAAAGCAACACAGCTGAACACACCATCCCCACTGTCAAACATGGTGGTGGCAGCATCATGGTTTGGGCCTGCTTTTCTTCAGCAGGGACAGGGAAGATGGTAAAAATTGATGGGAAGATGGATGGAGCCAAATAAAGAACCATTCTGGAAGAAAACCTGATGGAGTCTGCAAAAGACCTGAGACTGGGACGGAGATTTGTCTTCCAACAAGACAATGATCCAAAACATAAAGCAAAATCTACAATGGAATGGTTCAAAAAGAAACATATCCAGGTGTTAGAATGGCCAAGTCAAAGTCCAGACCTGAATCCAATCGAGAATCTGTGGAAAGAACTGAAAACTGCTGTTCACAAATGCTCTCCATCCAACCTCACTGAGCTCGAGCTGTTTTGCAAGGAGGAATGGGAAAACATTTCAGTCTCTCGATGTGCAAAACTGATAGAGACATACCCCAAGCGACTTACAGCTGTAATCGCAGCAAAAGGAAGCGCTACAAAGTATTAACTTAAGGGGGCTGAATAATTTTGCACGCCCAATTTTTCAGTTTTTGATTTGTTAAAAAAAGTTTGAAATATCCAATAAATGTCGTTCCACTTCATGATTGTGTCCCACTTGTTGTTGATTCTTCACAAAAAAAAAATACAGTTTTATATCTTTATGTTTGAAGCCTGAAATGTGGCAAAAGGTCGCAAAGTTCAAGGGGGCCGAATACTTTCGCAAGGCACTGTATATATATATATATAAATAACACACATACATACACACACATACATATATATATACACATACACACACACAAAAGTATCTGGACAAACTTTCAAATTAGTGGATTTGTCCATGTCAGCCACACCAGTTGCTGACAGGTATATATAATCAAGCACAGATCCGTGCAATCTCCATAGATAAAAACTGTTATTCTACTGCCCTTATTGAAGAGCTCAGGTGACTTTCAACATGGCACCATCATAGGATGCCACCTTTCCAACAAGTTAGTTTGTAAAATTTCTGCCCTGCTAGAGCTCCCCCGGTCAAGTGTAAGTGCTGTTATTGTGAAGTGGAAATGTCAAGGCAAAACAGCTCAAGCCGCAAAGTGGTAGACCACACAATCTCACAGAACGGGACCGCCGAGTGCGGAAGTGCATAAAAATTGTCGGCCCTCAGTTGCGAAACTCACTACCGTGTTCCAAACTGCCCCTGGGGGCAACGTCAGCACAAGAACTGTTCGCCTGGAGCGTCATGAAATGGAATTCCATGGCCGAGCAGCCACACACAAGCCTAAGATCACCATGCACAATGCCAAGCGTTGGCTGGAGCGGTGTAAAGCTTGCCTCCATTGGACTCAGGAGCAGTGGAAACGCGTTCTCTGAAGTGATGAATCACGCTTCACCATCTGGCAGTCCGATGGACAAATCTGGGTTTGGCGGATGCCAGAAGAACGCTACCTACCCCAATGCAGTGCCAACTGTAAAGTTTGGTGGAAGAGGAAAACGGTCTGGGGTGTTTTTCATGGTTTGCGCTAAGCCCCTTAGTTCTAGCGAAGGGAAATATTAACGCTAGAGCATACAATGACATTCTAGACAATTATGTGCTTCCAATTCTGTGGCAACAGTTTGGGGGGGGGCTCTTTTTCTGTTTCAGCATGACAATGTCCATGTGCACAAAGCGAGGTCCATACAGAAATGGTTGGCCGGGATCGGTGTGGAAGAACTTGACTGGCCTGCACAGAGCCCTGACCTCAACCCCATCGAACAACATTTGGAACGCCGACTGCGAGCCAAACTTAATCGCCCATCATCAGTGCCCGACATCACTACTGCTCGTGGCTGAATGGAAGCAAGTCCCCGCCGCAATGTTCAAACATCTAGTGAAAAGCCTTCCCAGAAAAGTGGAGGCTGTTATAGCAGAAAACAGGGTACAAACTCCATTTTAATGGTCATTATTTTGCAACGAGATGTTCAACGAGCAGGTGTCCACATACACTGTGTACATAACTGGGCTACATATTAGCCTAGTTTATAACCTGCAGTTCACAGTACAGTCTCAATAGAGGAAGGGGAATAATTGATTGAAACAAACTGCCTTTATTTGGCATGACAATTATGTAGGTTAGAAGTTGGCATACAGTAAACCTCTGACATCCAATGGCTTTGGGACTGTCTGTTGTGAAAATGTACAGCAAACCTGAGCATGTCGACCTAACTGTCTGCAGAACAGAAAATGAAGACGTATGAATTTCAGGCTAAAAATATTATCCCCTGGTTCTCCATCTTTCAAATCAGCTGCCACAGGCAAGTTGGCTTTACTTGGAATCATTAGAACAAGGATGTCCTCCATTTTGCGGAACTAAACAGGCACATACACAGCCAGCCCGGGGCCCTTTTGCAGGACGTCCATTCTATTCCATGCAGTGTGGAAGAATGGCTAAGGCTCTGCCTGACTATAAATAGCGAAAGATAGCATAAGGCCCATATGAGCCTTTGATGTAAACGTTTTAACGCACCAATTCCAATAAACTCTAGTCAATCATTTGGTGAAATTTAGAAAGAGACGTAAAGAGATTGAGAGTAAGTGACAAAAGCCTAAAAGTAAATCATTCTCTCCACATAGACCCATGAAGCCATCTGTTCATGGAAGGAAGACGTTTGCTAGCAAGTTTTCCATTACAAACGGGGTCACATGACCAAAAGAAAACAGCATTGGTCTTTAAAGCCCTCTGTTCCACAGGGTTGGATCAGATGAATGGTCCTGCTTTTCCGTTTGAACATCCAGACTACCACTGTTGATTCTCCTCAGTCAGGAGTCCAGACTACCCTGCTCCTGAGAGTTAAGAGAATAGCCCCAGGACACAGCACTGCTGCAGCCCCTGTGAACCACCCTGCTTAACAGACTTTCCAGTTGTTTTCAAGCTCTGCACAGTGTTGCTAGCCTGACTGTTTGAAAGGAGGGGTTAAATACAGACCAGACCTTCCAATGGAAATGAGGGTACGGGGAAGAGAGGTAGGTCACCAATAGGTGGGTCAGACTCATCCTCATAATCCAAGAGACGGAACCCACCAAATTCTCCAAAAAGGTACATTTCAACAATCACTTTAAACAGTCACTATGATCATTTTCACAGAGAAACATGACACCAAGAAACAGATGGTTGAGAGAGGGGAGAAAGCCTGCTGTGTAACACATGATATTTTACTTAACCAAATTGTCTGAGGCAAGTCCTAGTTTGGATCATCAGGCAGCAGTAGTCGATTCCCTTTCCCCCTCTCTCCGCAGCAGGATGTGATGTAGGACATGTGCTGCACTTTAAAAACACTCATAGCAACACCTGTCTGCAAACCCAGTTGCCATTTACTTCTAAACCAATCTAGAATATTCATGGAAATTAACAGAAAAAAAGTCAACTTCAGAAACAAATCAACTGAGCGTTAAGGCCTAACCTGGGTAGAAGATGAGAAACAGAGGAGCTTGGATTAATGGAGTGGTGCATGGATTGATTGCAAGCTACCTTCCATATTTCACCAAATATGTTTTTACAAGCAATAATACACAGAGGGACATCACCTTTACCAATCCAACCAGGGATTATTTGGGTGCAATGGCAAACATCCTGACGAGACATCTTGACATGAATCTATTCCATCACACAAGCATGACATCTGGATGTGTTTGATGCAGTTTTGGCATTGATCATCGATGTAACGTTAGCTATTTAGTGTCAGAAATCAGAATCGAAAATTAGGCCACAGACGAAGAAAATAATATATATTGGAACAAACCTTGTATACTTGTCCATAGGTGCCATTTCCGACCACTTCCACCAATTCAAAAATCCCTGCTGGATCCTGAAACGAGTCAAAGAAATATTTTTTTTACACAACCATAAAAAAAAATGAAAATGCTTTTGAATAATTGTTGCAAAAATGTGACCTAGATTAACGCAGCTGTTGCGCCCTGATCTCCACAACATGCCAAATGCATTTCGAACAAAGGAAAGCCAGACAGCACGACAGCTTTCTCTCGATCCGAATAATAAATACGCCTCCCAGAAATGGTAACCCCGAAAATGTCTCCATATTTTATTGGGTAAAACTGTTCGCATTGTTTTATATAACGTTAACTCGCTGTAGTTGAATAGATTAAATCTGGGGGTAGCCTCATCTTTAAATAAAAGACACTGCCCTTGTCCACCACTCACCCGCAATGAAGCCAGGTCTATTTCGACCAGACTTTTAGCCGGAGAGTCGTTCGCCATCTTTTAAATATAAACCGATCCTTCCTTCGCGTTGTGGAATCTTTGATGTGGTATCATTTGCGGCGCATCTTTGTAGAAAAATAACCCCTCGAGTATTCCTCTTTGTGGTCCGCTACTGTTGTCGAGGACACTAGGCTACTCCATGTTGAGGTGGCAGCTCGGCCCTTCGCTCGTTCAACTCCCAGTTCTGCTCCTCCTCGCTCCCTGGCTAGTGAGAACCGCACAAACACAGGAAGCCGGTCGGGAATCAGAGGGGCAGGGCCTTGATGCAAGAACCGGGGAGTGGGTGATTAATCAGTAAAGAAATAGAGATACAAAGCTATTTCTATTCTTCTCTGCCTCATCTAGGCCCTAAAAAAACAAAACAAATTTTTCATGTAAAGAACGAAGGATGTCTGTACAGAATAGGTGCGAGAGAAAAGGCGAGGCAGGCCTCTATCGCACAGAATCATGGACATGCGCACGTGAGCCATCGGTGTCAATATTCGTAATCATGGGTGTGGCAAGGGAACGATCGAACGAGCCTGAGCGGAGCGTGAACTGAAAAGTCATTATTTGCTATGTATGTGCTACCGCATTAGGCTACCCTCATTGAGAGGCGTTCATACATTGTCGTTTGAGCTCCATGTGCTGTCCCCCATGATAAATAATTGTCTATATTTAGTTATTAGGAAAGGTACAGCGGACACACTGCTCACTGTGTACTATTAGGGGAGTCTCGACCCCTCATCCTAAAGCAGTACCCCAGGGTGATATTTCCCCTACCTGCTTCCTTTTCTCACTTCCCTTTTCGTTATTACTGATATGTATACAGCTGATCCTGTCTCAGTCAATGGGCATCTGGTCAAAGACCCCCTGATATTTGCCTCATATTCAGACACCTTTCTATGGTTGCCCCGTGCTTCATAACATCAGTGTGGTGGCAACTCACACATGGAACCTGTTCTTTCCTACTATAAGATCATGTACAAAATGGCAAGCAACAACGTTTCTTGTGAAGAAGCCGTCCTTATCCCATGCACATCAAGGGGTTAAAAAAAAGAATAACTGGACAGATAAAAATGGTCAGAATTCAATAAATATTTATTAGGCTATAAAACAGATGGTTCAAAGAGACCATGCCAAAAAGATCTGCAGATCATTATTTTCCCACTGTTCAAATAGACCCCCTTTCAAGACACAAACCGTGGCCTGACTGTTGAGGGTGACATTGATGGTAAACGTATAACTATATCGAATGGTTTGAATAATACAAGTTTTGGGCCTGATGAACACACAAGTAACAAAATCATACATTTAAAAGGTATAAGTTAAGATTCATTGAATGCAATTTTCACATTTGTGTTACCAAAAATGTAGTGACTGAGCAATTTCTGCAAATGTGTCTGGCACACAGGAGGTTGGTGGCACCTTTACTGGGGAGGACGGGCTGATGGTAATGGATGGAACGGAATCGGTGGAATGGTATCAAATACATCAAACATGGTTTGCAGCCATTCCATTCGCGCCGATCCAGCCATTATTAGGAGCCGTCCTCCTCTCAGCAGCCTCCACTGGTCTGGGAGAATGATGGCGTGTGTGTTTATCAAGAGGGTTTGGAAATGAATCAATTCGGGAGAATCCAGATCCTTCCAACATGGTGATGACGGAGCACGGAGGTGACTCATTGTCTACAAATATGACATGTCGTCTTCAGTTCTGACTTCTAAGTAACCCAAATTACTCACCTGGCTGCTTCTCCAAGATCTGACTGTGTGGGTGAGATATGCCAAGTCACAGAAGCTTTTAATGTGGTGACCACACAGTACACCAGTCCTTACAATTTGGAATATGGCATATGTTGTGCCTTTGCCCAGGCCTCTTGACAACCTCTGGTTGTGGGGGGAAATAGACCCACTGTGTGATTTTGGAATAGACTCATGTAGATAACTATGAAGGCGAGTGTCTATGCATGCCTCAGAACAGCACATTGGGAAAAAACACCACTTGGCCTCATTGTTACTGTAAAAAACAAAAATGTTACTGTACAGCACATCAAACTCATTCCGCAGAGTGCCTGAAGCGTTTCGCTCCACCCTTGTACTTGATTGATGAATTAAGGTCACTAATTAGCAAGGAGCTCCCCTCACCTGGTTGTGTAGGTCTTAATTGAAATTTAAAAAATTAAAAAATGCAATCACTTGGCCCTCTGTGGAATGAGTTCGACACCCCTGCTGTACAGCATCCAGTGATGAACATTCCCTTAAGGGACTTCAACCTGGGACCAGTCTGTCTAAATCAGAACACAGCAGTGTTGCTGGGAAAACACACCATGGAGAGGCTGAAACCATTAGTTCCGATGTGCAATTGAGCAAGCTGAAAATCATTGGTTAATTAATCAAGATGGTTGACGAGCTATGAAGCCACTTATAAAGACATGATTTAGGCTTACTATATTTAATCAAGCTTTGATTCATTTAACTAAACTAGGCTGTTGAATGACAGGAGTGTTGTCCTACTGTCCATTGTCTTTGTGACAGAGAGGAAAGGGGTGGATCTGTCCTCCGCAAAAAACACCTGTTCAAATGTAGGGTTGTCTGCACTGATCGTCTTTGCTCACACTTACCGCCACCCTGTGGCTGTTTGGTGCTACTACAATGTATGTGCTGCTATTTTTCACTTGCTTGCATCAAGCGCTCCCTCCTGACATGATTACCAACATACAGTAGAACATATTGTTCCAGTAAGTGATGGTGTGCATTCTATTCATTATGTCCCATAGAAAAACGCTACATTTCTGTACATGAAAATTGGCTTCACATGACAAATAGTAGAAAAAAAACATATTGCAAAAATAAATTATGGCCTCATTTGTACACAGGCCAACAATAAAATAAGAACAAAATAAACGAATGTACCACACATGACAAATCTGGACTTAATGAAATTGACCCAAAGATATGTGCGCAAACCTGACACACATTTATGTGTTTTGGTTGGGTAGGGCTAGTCCATCGATCCTTTTTGTAAGACTCAAGTAGAACCCATTCCTGAGATCATGAACAACACTGCTGAATCATTCCCACTGTTGAAACTCTTTATCTGAGGCTAGAGCTTCAGAGGAAAATGGAGTATCCTCTCCCTTCTTCTCCAGGGCCCAGTTTTCCAAAGATTATCTATCCGGATGTCATCTATCAGATAGGATTAAATGCATAGAAATATAATGAATAGAACAGAAAAATAACCGACTTCAACGGGGACTCCCGTTCTATTCATTATATTTCTATGCATTTAATCAGAGCCGATAGGTAACTTTTGACAATCTGGATTTCTCCTAACTGGGCCCAGATTATTCTAAACTGATCACCTCTCGGGGGGCCACTACAGTGATGATGATGCTGCCGCTGCTGAAGATGGTCGCCGCGGTGGAGGGTGTTTGCGTGTGACGAGGCTGAGCACGCGGCGGGTAGTGCTGAGGCGCTCTCGGAGGGTGGTCATGGCCAGGATGCTTAGCTGGGCTCTCTTCTCCAGGGGCAGTACAGCCAGCAGCCACCAACACCATGCAGGACCACTGGCACCCCCCTGAGAACCCAGAGGCAGAGTGTGGTCGGGTTAGTGAAGACAGGACACAGAGAATTATTCCATATCACAACCAAAAAGTGTCTATGGCCAAGATTGCACAGTTTAATCAGCTTTCATAAAGGTGAATTCTTAGAGGAACCGATATGGGTATTTAGATTTAGCTGGGTGGCTCTATAGGGTCAAAGTGTCTCCTGACCAGGCAACGAAACCAGGGAAACCTCAGAACCCGAGTTCTACTGTCCATATCGGCTGACTTTATCTTACCTGAATGTCAGGGTCTTTGTCAGGCAGCTGTCCAAAGTGGCTGACGATCTGGTTCTTCATGTTGTCTTTGAGGGAGGTGAACCAGGTGCTGGCCTGCTCGTACACACAGTCATGCAGCTTCTGCAGCTCCGCCAGCTCCTCTCCCTCCACCTTCTGGTCCTCCAGGTGCTCTATCTTGGCTGTGTTGTAGCCGTCACGGTGGCCGTGGCTCAGCACTCTGAAGCGGGACACTCCGACCGTGTCGACCACCGAGCGCCCGTCTGGTTGGAACTTCACGTCTTTCACCTCCAACATGCAGCCGTAGTCTGCGAAGCTGTGGCCAGAGAAACGCAGGGTATACACATGTAGGATCTTATTGTGAGCCATTTTGCTACAGCAGAACAATAAAACAATAAAATTCTGCAGCAACTGGAAATGTGAATTATTATGTGGATTATAATTCATGGACATTTCTGTAGGGGTTGATAAGCTTTTTCATTGGGGAAAATCAAGTCGAATTTACAAGCTTTAGAAACCTTTTTAAAACTCCAAATGCACTACAAGTTTGCATTTCCTGCTGTGCAGGGAAATTCTCTGCAGCAAAAAAAGAGAGTAATCAAATGAAGATCCTACATCTGCATTATCCATTGGCTCACGTGAATCTGTTGGGGTGAAAGTGTGAGGGATATAGGCTAGTGTAGTGGAGGTAGTTCACAGAGCTACACCTGTGAGGATGAGTAACTATGATGAAAACCTGTTAGCACTCAGATAAAATGTCTAGGGTAGGTTTTAGTTCAGTGGGATAACATGGTCTTGAATTGAGTCGCAAATACAGGTTTGCTACCCTTTTGGTTAAACTAGTGTCAAGGTGTTTTGATGGCTGTGTGGGCACAGGTTAAACTAGTGTCAAGGTGTTTTGATGGCTGTGTGGGCACAGGTTAAACTAGTGTCAAGGTGTTTTGATGGCTGTGTGGGCACAGGTTAAACTAGTGTCAAGGTGTTTTGATGGCTGTGTGGGCACAGGTTAAACTAGTGTCAAGGTGTTTTGATGGCTGTGTGGGCACAGGTTAAACTAGTGTCAAGGTGTTTTGATGGCTGTGTGGGCACAGGTTAAACTAGTGTCAAGGTGTTTTGATGGCTGTGTGGGCACAGGTTAAACTAGTGTCAAAGTGTTTTGATGGCTGTGTGGGCACAGGTTAAACTAGTGTCAAAGTGTTTTGATGGCTGTGTGGGCACAGGTTAAACTAGTGTCAAAGTGTTTTGATGGCTGTGTGGGCACAGGTTAAACTAGTGTCAAGGGGTTTTGATGGCTGTGTGGGCACAGGTTAAACTAGTGTCAAAGTGTTTTGATGGCTGTGTGGGCACAGGTTAAACTAGTGTCAAAGTGTTTTGATGGCTGTGTGGGCACAGGTGTAAAACCTCCACTCACCCTTTGATGTCGTCAGCGATGCACATTCCAAACTGCTTGGTTCCCGTCTCCATAGAGCGTCGGATCATCAGCCTATAACACGGCTCGAAGACTTGCAGGGGGCAGGGGATTGTGGGAAATGCCATGGTGCAGATGAAGATGGGCACTTCCTGGGCCAAGCTGCAGAGAGAATAAAATGTGGGTTAAACCACTAAATATGATATTCTGCCCAAATAATATTGTATCATAGGATTCTAAAACATTGTCAGACATTATGTTTTGAGAAGGGATTAGGGGCTGAAATGTAATGAGGCCTGACTCACTTTGAGAGCTCTGCCATTTCTTCCTGGTACACCTTGCTCCTCTCAGCCAGCTCCTCAGACAGGTAGCGCTGCAGCACCTCCTCCATCAGCAGGGTCTTATGGTACCCTCTAGTGGCCAGGTACTGCAATTACAACAGATTCAATCAGATAACAAGGGGAATTTTGGTCATTTTGTCTTTCAGTAATTGATATTAATTTCCAATAGTAGTGAAGGCAGGTCTGTGTGGTGGCTATTTACCTCTGTAATGTTCTCTTTACACAGGGGGCAGTTGGGGTTGTGGTCCAGACAGCGCTCAAGACACTTCATGCAGAAGGTGTGTCCACAGGGGGTGGTGACTGGCTCGTAGAACAGCCTGGAGAAAACGCATGGGGGGGAAGGTTTTAATAACTACGTAGGGAAAACTGGACCTACAGACAGGGTGTGTGTGTGTGTTTGACTTACCTCATACAAACAGAGCAGTCCATGTCAGAGCTATCCAGGAGCTGAGGGGGCACCTCTCTCCTCTCACTGCAACAAGCAGCAGGCACCTGGGATGAGCTTGACTCATCTGAACACAAGACTCAAAACAAATACATTTACATTATATTATTGCTGAGGTTTCTATATGTTTATAATGATTGCATTCACACAACAGTAAGATACTTTGCAATATTTTTGTTCACTAGTATTACTTTTAAAAAATTTGGCTTTTTGGCAAAAATAAATAATTGCCTATTGGAATGGAGGGGTTGGGTACCTTTTCTGGGCAGCTTGTTGGGAGGTGCAGAGCCTATGGGTTCGTCTGAGAACTTCCTCTTTAGGCCAGGGGGGAGAGGTAAGGCAGCCACAACAGAAGCCAGGGTCTTGGAAACCTCACATGAGGACTTGGTCTCTGCTCCAGTGTCAGACAAACTGTCTCTACGGCCAGTTGGGGTATGGCTCCATCTACGAGGGGTGGAATGGAGGGAGTCGAGAAGATGGGAGGCTGGTTTGAGGTGGGAGGCGTGGCCTGTTGGGTGGAGGCGAAGTGATGACATGGGGAGACCGTCTGTCTTGAACGTGGAGAACATCTCACTCAGCATCTACAGGGGGGAAAGAGACATAAGACAGTGACTAGCAGTCACCGCAGTCAATCGGGCACACAAGTGGTTGCGTAACTGGTTAGGGGAACTAACTAATTCAATTGAATATAACTTCAATGCTATAGAAACACAGTGGAGTCGCTTAACTTTTGCGTTTCCAGCTTGACTGAGGTCCAGTCTGGCTTCAGAGCCAGACAGTAGAAGTATTCTTGCAGGGCCTCTTCATTATAACCGGCTTTGTTCAGAGCCAGGGCCTTCACGTAGTGAGCCTGAGAACACAAACACACAAAACCCCAAGTACCACAGCGTCTTTCAGGTTCATTTACACAAAACAATTTGGGTAAATGTGTTAATGTCAGGAAACAGTTGCGTGTTTTCGTACCTTGGGAGAGAGGGGCGTCAGTCGACACATGGCGTCTCCATCCTGTAGGGCCTGTCTGAAGTTGTTCATCGCCATATGCAGCTCTGCCCGTCGGGCCAGCAGCCCACACATGAAGGGGGCTGTGCAGAGAGAACATGAAACAAACATTAGTTAAGAGTCAGATTCAGTTTAAGTTATTCACATATCTCCAGCACCTTCCATTGCTCATGTTCATTGTGTCAACGTCTTAAAACCAGGACAACACCAGGCTGTATGGGTTTGAAGACCGTTAATTGTGAGTTTGTCGTTGATATGTCATTACTTAACAGCTATAACTGTATTCATAACACTTTTACAACCCCCCTGAGAGGGTAATGAGGGTAATGGGGGTAATGGGGGTAATGTGTTACAAGCTGTATGTTGGGCAGAATATTATTTCAGAAGATCCAGGTCATATGGAACTAGTTCTGGGCTAGGTCATGAGTTGAAGCTGTTCCACCATTCCTGCCCTCAGAACGTGACATACCTCTATCCTATTACCTTGTGGGCTGAGGCCTACGTTACTGTTGGGTAGAGATTAGAGAAAGGAGTGTCACTTCTCAACGCCCTGTCATTAAATGTTTTGTGTGTGTCAAGACAAAAATGTCTGCCTGTGTCTAACACCACAATGCATTTGTCTATGCAACGCCTGACTTATTTGGAAACCATAGCTACCTATGCAGGAAATAAAAAAAGGTAGAAGCTTCCTTTCTGCCTACTCTGATTCCTAGACTAGAGTTCCCTCAAACTCCACAGGCATTTCTCTACAAACCAGGTCAGTCCAAATCATGAATCTTCTGGCTGTGCTATTATGGCAAAAGTGCATGACTTTACTTACACAACTCATGCCTTAGCTGAGCTTGTCATCATGGTGTGATGATGTCAATATATCCCAACCTCTATCTGGTATAGTTTGTGTTATGAACGTGGCACAGGTGTTAACTTAACCCATAACCACTGGTTGATTCCCTCACCCAATCACTACACTGGTGGCAGTGATGGGATAATCCCTGCAGACCAGGGCTGTTCGCCTTCCATCAGTGATGTCAATAACATGGCTTTGACCTTAGGGGTTGACATAACCTATTACAAACCTATGCACGTCACAGAAGTGGGTTCCGTGCTTTTATTTCAATGTGCACAGAAAGATCATGCAAAAAGAATGATGATGTCATGTTATAGGGACAATCTTCAGTTGCTACATTCATTTTTGGACTTAAAATGTATGTTATGTACCCATTGATTCTTAAAGAATATAACTAAAATGGCTCATGAGCTTAGTTCAATAGCAGAACCCAAGATGCAAGCTTATTTTACTGCAATGTTAGTTATGTCTTATGAATTTGAGTGATTACATTTCTCCAGCCCCATCCCTCAGATTTTTACTAAAACAGTGTGGCTGAATACGCGTTTGTCTCAACTGCGGATATCCCCTTTAAAATACGTTTTTAATTTTACCTTTTTCAAGAGCGTAGTTGTATTTTTCAAGTGCGTTGATAAAGCCCTGTTCGTTCCGCATTCTATCCCCTTCAAGCCAGCATCGTCTTGCTTCACTCTCTGCACAAAACCATTTACTCAACAGCCCACTGAGTACTACATTCACTTTAAACCCGATTGGCTTTAATTCTCTATTTGTTTTGTTCAGTTTGTAACGACAGAATTCACATTCTTTGACACCGTCATCCTCAATGCATGGTTTGCAGAATGTATGGCCGCATTCCAAAGTTGTTGGCTCGATTAACAAGCCCTTGCAAAGCCGACATGAGAACAGGTCCAACGAATGCTCATCCTCGGAAACCCCATTGGAGTCTGTGCATTCTTTTAGGCATTCTTTTACGCGCAAAGTGTGCGCAATACAGTCAACGAGAGACCCTAGTTCGTTTGGTCGTAACCTGTCCAAGTTGGCGGCGGTGCAGTATGAATCCAGAGCCTCCGCTATCCGCCCTGCACGGCTGAGAGCATCCGCATTCAGAAGGCAGAGGCTCCGGTCCGGGTGTCGGAGGTCCGCCAGCTGGGAGCCGTATATCTCAGCAAGGAGGTTGAAGTCCCCAGCACGGAAGGCTTCCCGTGCAACTGCCAGCATTTCTGGACTCAAGCCCGCAGCAGTATTGTCGTGGATAAAATAATCCAAGTGGTTTTCCAAACGAACATCCATATCAGTGAAGTCTATAACATCTATGTAAAACAAATGTGTGCATTCAAATAAAATAAATGGATTGGTGAATAGAGACAGACCGAGAATTGACTTCGTCCAAAATCACTGGTTGCTTTTTATGAAACCTGCTACACTGAAAGTTTGTATAACCTCCTGAATTAAATTACGAGCGATTGGAGAGCCATTCTAAATGCATTTTGGGCTTCAAATTAATCAACGCAAAATAAATCAATAAAATAACACCCATAAATTGCAAAGGTAGACGGTCACCGTTAACCTAATTGTACTGTGAACTAGGTGAATGCGCGGCGTTTGGTAATGGCCAGTGACTTCAAGGGAGCGACCCCATTGGTGTGTTATGGTTCTTTTTTGTGTTATGTGGTTCGTTTTATAATGGACAGGAGGTTGTGTAAGTGAACATTTCTGATGAATGGAAAAGGTCCGTTTCTTGGCGATTATGACATGGATACATCTAACTAGGATACAGTTCCTTATTTCTAGAGTCGAGCCGTATAATGCAAAGGGTCTATATTTGTTCGAAGTAGCTTAGCTTTGATCAAGATGATTTAAAAAAATTGTAAGCCATTTTTTTTTTACATAGACGAGAAATAGTGGGTCACTGAAAGTTTATAGACTAAACATATTGTTATTTATTTATCAGACGTCATTATTCATGAAAAAAATACCCTTTGCTATTGATAGGCTAATGACAGTTACTGCGTTTGCCAAAGCTTTAACTCAAATCTAATTGTATTGTTCACATGGACATATTTAGCATATGCTATTGCGGGTGCAGCGAAATGCTTGTGTTCCTAGCTCCAACAGTGCAGTAGTATCTATCAATTCACAACAATACACCCAAATCTAAAATTAAAATAATGTAATTAAGAAATACATCGATTTTAGGACGAGCAATGTTGGAGTGGCATTGACTAAAATACAGTAGAATACAGTATATACATATGAAATAAGTAAAGCAGTATGTATACATTATTCAAGTGACTAGTGTTCCATTATTAAAGTGACCAGTGAGTCCATGTTAATGTACATAGGGCAGCAGACTCTAAGGTGCGTACGTACACTGACATCCCAACATACACACATCACGCGCAGACATGCATACTGACGCCCCACACACCCATTGACACTCACCACATACGCTGCTGCTACTGTCTATTATCTATCCGGTTGCCTAGTCACTTTACCCCTACCTATATGTACATAGCTACCTCGATTACCTTGTACCCCTGCACATTGACTCAGTACTGGTACTCCTTGTATATAGCCATGATACTTTTACTTGTTGTTATTCACTGTGTATTTATTCCTCATGTCACTATTTCTATACATAGGTATGTTTTTACCTTTATCTTAACTCTGCATTGCTGGAAAAGGACCCGTAAGTTAGCATTTCACTGTTAGTCTACAGTTGTTTAAGAAGCATGTGACAAATACAATTTTATTTGACATACAGTACGTACGTACGTACATACATACATACATATGTACACACAGGTAACTGCCAAAATAAAGGAAATACTTGAGTAAATGAGGGACACGAAGTATATTTAAAGCAGGTGCTTCCACACAGGTGTGGTTTCTGTGTATACACAGTTACAGTTGAAGTCAGAAGTTTACATACACCTTAGCCAAATACATTTAAACTCAGTTTTTCACAATTCCTGACATTTAATCCTAGATAAAAAATTCCCTGTCTTAGGTCAGTTAGGATCACCACTTTATTTTAAGAATGTGAAATGTCAGAATAATAGTAGAGAATTATTTATTTCAGCTTTTATTTCTTTCATCATGTTCCCAGTGGGTAAGAAGTTTACATACACTCAATTAGTATTTGGTAGCATTGCCTTTAAATTGTTTAACTTGGGTCAAATGTTTTGGGTAGCCTTCCACAAGCTTCCCACAATAAGTTGGGTGAATTTTGGCCCATTCCTCCTGACAGAGCTGGTGTAACTGAGTCAGGTTTGTAGGCCACCTTGTTCGCACACATTTTTTTAGTTCTGCCCACACAAAGCACCCCCACAACATGCTGCCACCCCCGTGCTTCACGATTGGGATGGTGTTCTTCGGCTTGCAAGCCTCCCCCTTTTTCCTCCAAACATACTGATGGTCATTATGGCCAAACAGTTCTATTTTTGGTTCTCCAAAAAGTACAATCTTTGTCCCCATGTGCAGTTGCAAAACCGTAGTCTGGCTTTTTTATGGCGGTTTTGGAGCGGCAGCTTCTTCCTTGCCGAGCGGTCTTTCAGGTTATGTCGCTATAGGACTCGTTTTACTGTGGATATAGATACATTTGTACCGGTTTCCTCCAGCATCTTCAAAAGGTCCTTTGCTGTTGTTGTGGGATTGATTTGCACATTTCACACTAAAGTACGTTCATCTCTAGGAGACAAAACACGTCTCCTTCCTGAGCGGTATGACGGCTGCGTGGTCCCATGGTGTTTATACATGCGTACTATTGTTTGTACAGATGAACGTGGTACCGTAAGGCACTTGAAAATTGCTCACAAGGATGAACCAGACTTGTGGAGGGCCACACTTTTTTTCCTGAGGTCGTTGGCTTAAGTCTTTTGATTTTCCCATGATGTTAAGCAAAGAGGCACTGAGTTTGAAGGTAGGCCTTGAAATACATCCACAGGTACACACACCTCCAATGACTCAAATGATGTAAAGTAGCCTATCAGAAGCTTCTAAAGCCATGACATCATTTTCTGGAATTTTCCAAGCTGTTTAAAGGCACAGTCAACTTAGTGTATGTAAACTTCTGTGTGATACAGTGAATTATAAGTGAAATAATATACCTGGAAACAATTGTTGGAAAAATTACTTGTGTCATGCACAAAGTAGATGTCCTAACTGACTTGCCAAAACTATAGTTTGTTAACAAGAAATTTGTGGAGTGGTTGAAAAACGAGTTTTAATGATTCCAACCTAAGTGTATTTAAACTTCCGACTTCAACTGTATCTGTATACACACACAGAGTAGTTGGGGTCAGACGCAGGGACAGCCACAGTACAGTGCCCCTGGAGCAGTTTGGGGTACGGGGTGGGTAAAGTGCCTTGCTCAATGGCACAACGGCGGTAGGCATTTCAATGTATTTCGCAAAGAGACCTGTTCAAGATGGCATTGGTCTGAAATGTTACAAAAAGAGCCATGTTATAAAAAGTAGCTCCAGTTCAGAGGGCCCACCCTTTCATATTTTGCCTAAACTTGCCCAGTGGCAGCACTTGGGTGCACCTCAATTGTCTAAACAAATTGACGTTCCCCAAATTCTTTGAAGCTGGCACTACCTCTAGATTTCATATGGCCCCTTAGATATGGGAAATATCTATTGTTCGATACGATGCCTGTAATATTCAATATATATTCAGTTCTGTTATATGACATTTTCTTAAATGTGCTAACTGGGTGACCGTCAAGTCTACCATGCTTAAAAGACACCATAACGTTGTCATAGAACAGTATTTCATGTCACCTGCCTGCCAAACAGTGTCACATGCTTAGGGCACACCAAAAAAAATGGCAATCTCACTTCATCAGAGCAGAGGCAGAGAGTGGGGGAAGGGAGGAAGTGGTTACAAGAAAGCACTGAATGTAACAATGTGTTTATTGGACTATTAATAGCAGTTAGAAGTGAACACTCACACAGTGGTCCATCAGCATTTAATGTCCCCATTCAGTTGAACAGCAGGCTGGGGCAGCTTGTTTTACCATGGCAACGCTGTTGGTCTTCAGTACTACAGTCTTGGGACGAAACGCAACTTAAATCTACAGTAGGTTAGGCTTTGAAATCTGATATCTGAACAATGAGCAACAAGGTGTCTGCTCTTGGTTGCGTCTACTCCCCTTTCATTGCACGATTTAATTGGGCCATATGATATTACTGATCCATAGTTTTACGTTAGAATGCGGGACAATTGCATCTTGACGGACGGGCGCCACGTAGGAATGACGCTACGAGACAAGAAATCCCTGATCTGAAAGAGAACAAAGACAAGTTTTACATTAATCCTTATTACCATTTATTGGTGACTTATCTGTCAAACATAGGATAAAAGGTCAACAGGAGGAGGTCAATCGGAAGCTGTAATTTCTCGTCATGAACAGTGTCTAGTTAGGATGATCAAAATTCATCATCCTCATCCTCATTAGCGTGCATTGAACCACACTCAGCCAAACAAAGAAATACAACACAGAATGCTCACCCAAATCACACCCTGACCAAACCAAATAGAGCCAAACAAAGAAATACAACACAGAATGCTCACCCAAATCACACCCTGACCAAACCAAATAGAGACATAAAAAGGCTCTCTAAGGTCAGGGCGTGACAACATTGTAGAATAATAGTGAAGACATCAAAACTATGAAATAACACATACGAAATCCTGTAGTAACCAAAAAAAGTGTTAAACAAATCAAAATATATTTTATATTTGAGATTCTTCAAAGTAGTCACCCTTTGCCTTGATGACAGCTTTGCACACTCTTGGCATTCTCTCAACTAGCTTCATGAGGAATGCTTTCCCAACAGCATTGAAGGAGTTCCCAGAATCTCAAAAATAAAATATATTTTGATTTGTTTAACACTTTTTTGGTTACTACATGATTCCATGCATGCACCCCTGAGGGGCCCCAGTGTTGAGGATCAAGGTGGCAGATGTTTTGTTGCCTACCCTTACCATCTGGGGGCCGCCAGTCAGGAAGTCCAGGATCCAGTTGCAGAGGGAGGTGTTAAGTCCCAGTGTCCTTAGCTTAGTGATGAGCTTTGAGGGCTGAGCTGAGCTTTAGCATAATGTACAGCATTCTCACATACGTAGGTGTTCCTTTTGTCCAGGTGGGAAAGGGCAGTGTGGAATGTGATTGAGATTGCATCATCTGTGGATCTGTTGGGGCGGTATGCGAATTGGAGTGGGTCTAGGGTTTCCGGCATGATGGTGATTATGTGAACCTTGACCAGCCTTTCAAAGCACTTCATGGCTAACCGACGTGAGTGCTACGGGGCAGTAATCATTGAGGCAGTTAACCTTCGCTTTCTTGAGCACAGGGACTATGGTGGTCTGCTTGAAACATGTAGGTATTACAGACTCGGTCAGGGACATGTTGAAAATGTCAGCGAAGACACCTGCCAGTTGGTCAGCGCATGCTTTGAGTACACTTCTTAGTAATTCGTCTGGCCCCGCAGCTTTGTGAATGTTGACCTGTTTAAAGGTCTTGCTCACATCGGCTATGGAGAGCGTGATCACACAGTCGTCCGGGAACAGGTGGTGCTCTCATGCATGCTTCAGTGTTGCTTGCCTCGAAGCAAGCATAAAAGGCATTTAGATCATCTGGTAGGCTCACGTCACTGGGAAGCTCGCGGCTGGGTTTCCCTTTGTAGTCCGTAATATTTGTCAAGCCCTGCCACATCCGACGAGCATCAGAGCCGGTATAGTAGGATTCAATCTTAGTTCTGTATTGACGCTTTGCCTGTTTGATGGTTCGTCTGAGGGCATAACGGGATTTGTTATAAGCGGCCGGATTAGGGTCCCGCTCCTTGAAAGCGTCAGCTCTAGCCTTTAGCTCGGTGCGGATGTTGCCTGTAATCCATGGCTTCTGGTTGGGAAATGTACATACGGTCACTGTGGGGACGAGGTTGTTGATGCACTTATTGATGAAGCCGGTGACTGAGATAGTTTACTCCTCAATGCCAATTCTTTAAATTTATTTGACCTTTATTTAACTTGAATCCCTGAACATATTTCAGTCTGTGCTAGCAAAACAGTCCTGTAGCTTAGCATCCGCATCATCTGACCACTTCGGTATTGCACGAGTCACGGGTACTTCCTGCTTTAGTTTTTGCTTATAAGCAGGAATCAGGAGAATAGATTTATGGTCAGATTTGCCAAATCAAGTTTTGTTTGAGTCTCTGTGTGTGGAGTAAATGTGTTCTAGAGTTTTTCCCCCTTTGGTTGCACATGACATACTGGTAGAAATTAGGTAAAACAGATTTAAATTTGCCTGCATTAGAGTCCCCGGCCACTAGTAGCGCCACTTATGGCCTTATATAGCTCGTTGAGTGCAGTCTTAGTGCCAGCATAGGTTTGTGGTGGTAAATAGACAGCTAAGAATAATATAGATAGTAGATAGTGTGGCCTACAGCTTATCATGAGGTATTCTACCGCAGGCGACCAATACTTCGAGACTTCTTCGAGACTTCTTTAATATACCAGCGGTTATTAACAAATAGACACACACCCCCGCCCCTCGTCTTACAAGACGTAGCTGCTCTGTCCTGCCACAGTGCACGGTGAAGCCAGCCAGCTCTATATTATCCATGTCGTCGTTCTGCCACGTCTAGGTGAAACATAAGATATTACAGTTTTTAATGTCAAGTTGGTAGGATAGTCTTAATCGTATATCGTCCAGTTTGTTTTCCAATGATTGCACGTTGGCCAATAATACGGAGGGTAGTGGTGGTTTACCGACTCGTCAGCGAATTCTTACAAGGCACGCCGCCCTCCTCCCCCCTTTTCTCCATCTTTTCTTCACGCTGATGACGGGGGTTTGGGCCTAGTCTTTACAAAGCAGCATATCCTTCGCGTCAGGCTCATTAAAGAAAAAATCTTCGTCCAGGTCGAGGTGAGTAATCTATGTTCTTATATCCAGAAGGTACTTGACCTATCCACTGATCTACTTGAGAACCACTGGTCTACCCTATGGGTTAGTGCTATTCGGGATCCTTGGGACGTCCATACCCTAAACCCTTACCTAACCTTAACCATTTAAAATGTGGTAGGGATGTGCCAAGGCTTCTGGATTGCAAGGACATATTTATTAGGGGGCAAAAAGTTGCTTCGTCCCTGGGTGGGCTCGAACCACCAACCTTTAGATTAACAGTCTAACGCGCTAGCCGATTGCGCCACAGAGACAGTTCCACCATGTTTATGTGACCATTATTAAGAATGTCACAATCTCCGTGTCAGACCAATTCATCTGTGTATTCTGTCAGACTCGGGGTGCTTTTCAATGCTAAGTGGCTTCCTTTGTTACACATGCACTGCTCTGAGAAGACCTGCACCAGTAACAATCTTTTCAGAGCCTCTGCTTTTCCCTTTTCAGTGCCTTGCTCCAGCACGGCAGCACCCACAGTAGGCTGAGCTAATGAGTGATTAGTGTCAACATCCTGAGACTACCTGAAATACAAATCACCCCTTACCGTTGCTCTCTAAACTCTAAAAAAGATCCGACAGACACCCAACTTCAGTCATGCAGATTTGTAGGACGTTTTATTCTAGGTGGTTTCACCGTCTCTGTGGCGCAATCGGCTAGCGCGTTAGACTGTTAATCTAAAGGTTGGTGGTTCGAGCCCACCCAGGGACGATACATTTTAATTTTCTCCTTGAACCTCTGGTTCCTCAAATATTATGAAAAAAGCAGTGACATGCTGGAGATTCATCAATGCTTTTGCAAACCTCTTTCCATAAACACATATACCAGTACTTTACTGCCATGACAGAATTAGTGCTGTTGCCTATATCATAACCTCAGCACCCAGAACAGAATGCCAGGAGACTAACATCTGCCATAACTACTGTGAAAAGTACTCTCAATCATACTTTCATTTTAGTAAAATACACAAATTCCAAGTTCACTATCCTCTCTGCTGCTGTCCTTACAAAAAGACTTGCGCCCAACGTGGGGCTCGAACCCACGACCCTGAGATTAAGAGTCTCATGCTCTACCGACTGAGCTAGCCGGGCACTGAAGACCACTGCATTCCTCAGAGTCTAAAACGATTTCCCACATCAGCAACTCCTACTTCAATAATAAATTAAGAGTATGGGTGGAGCCTGGTCAGAAAGACGAGCGAACTAGTTCGGAAAAAAGACAGGACAACATAAATAGCAATCGCCACACGGGATCCCAGCACCTTAATTGGGGAGGACGGGCTCGTGGTAATGGCTGGAGCAGAATAGGTGGAATGGTATCAAATACACCAAACACATGATTTCCAAGTGTTTGATGCCATCCTATTGTCCTGTTCCAACCATTATTATGAGTAGCCTCTACTGGATCCCAGTTTCAACTGCTACCACTGTCAAACACAGAGGCATACACAAAATGATGATTCTGCATAAACATTATTAAAATATATATATATTGTCAAATGTATAAAAACATATCTCAACTGTAAAATTACAAGAAAAGATGTCTGCCCCGTGTGAGGCTCGAACTCACGACCTTCAGATTATGAGACTGACGCGCTGCCTACTGCGCCAACGAGGCCTGAAGACCACATGTAAATAACATGATTTTTAAAGACAAAGACATCTGTTTGAATGATACATTTTAATAAGCTAACAAGGATGTTGCAACACCATAAACATAACACTGTACAGCCCTTCTAAAACAGATGTTCCATTCAAATTCAAGTAAAACTTGCGGTGGCCCCCAATGGCAGCAGAGAAGCACAGCAAGTGTGCACAATACAGGGCAGTGCCGTTTATATCTGGGTTGCATCCAGTTTATACTGACCAACATCGCACTGGATGAATATAAAAAAAAGTTTAAATGTTCGGCTGCGGGTGATGGGACAATTATTTTAATAATTCAATGGATGGTTTGTGTACAAAGGTGATAACTAAAGTGTCCATCCATTATTCTGAATTTTCAAATCTGACTTCTCTATGTGGCCTTCTATGGAATTAGTCTTTCTGGGCCGGACGTCACTTAAACTGCAGTACTGATGCAAAACTATAGGAGCAATGGAAACCATGCTTCTAGACTGGAACCCTGGCCCCTTGGGCAGCTCCATTTTGAAGTAGTCCATTATCTTCTACTACTTCTATGAGTTGGTAAACAAACTAAAAGGGTGCATACTGCCACCTGGAGTGTGCCATTTGAATGGGTATAAAGTCGAGGTTGGCAAATTACTGCCACCTGCAGTTATGGAATGTTCGCTCGTGAGTATAATTCATTGGATAGGCTCCAAATGACTCAAATGGAATTATGTGATCCTTCCTTAACCCATAGGAAGTACCACCCAGTTGACTACTTCAAAAAGGTGAAAGTCTCAATGGAACCAGCCATGCTAAAACTGGCTTTTGGGCACTAGAGTCCTCTATAATTCTCTATGGGATAGACAAAGGAGGGTCAATGCAATGAAAATAAATGGTGCAGTGGTGGGCCACAAAACATATAAACCGCATGGTACCATTTATACTGCCTTGAGTGAGAGTCGCTAATCCCGAACAGAGCATAGCCTCGCTTTATCTCGCCAAGGCCAATCTGTCAATATGAACAGAGCATAGCCTCGCTTTATCTCGCCAAGGCCAATCTGTCAATATGAACAGAGCATAGCCTCGCTTTATCTCGCCAAGGCCAATCTGTCAATATGAACAGAGCATAGCCTCGCTTTATCTCGCCAAGGCCAATCTGTCAATATGAACAGAGCATAGCCTCGCTTTATCTCGCCAAGGCCAATCTGTCAATATGAACAGAGCATAGCCTCGCTTTATCTCGCCAAGGCCAATCTGTCAATATGAACAGAGCATAGCCTCGCTTTATCTCGCCAAGGCCAATCTGTCAATATGAACAGAGTATAGCCTCGCTTTATCTTGCCAAGGCCAATCTGTCAATATGAGCAGAAAAAGAGACATTAGAATACAGTCTGTAATAAACCAAAAACATCTCTGAAAATACAAGATTGTAAGCCTAAATAAATATATGCCTACATGTTTTACATACAATCAATGTCTATTTTCATGAGACTCATAACGAGCAACAGTTGGCCCATGCATGCTTTTTTTAAAATCAAATCAAATCAAATTTTATTTGTCACATACACATGGTTAGCAGATGTTAATGCGAGTGTAGCGAAATGCTTGTGCTTCTAGTTCCGACAATGCAGTAATAACAAGTAATCTAACTAACAATTCCAAAACTACTGTCTTGTACACAGTGTAAGGGGATAAAGAATATGTACATAAGGATATATGAATGAGTGATGGTACAGAGCAGCATAGGCAAGATACAGTAGATGGTATCGGGTACAGTATGTACAAATGAGATGAGTATGTAAACAAAGTGGCATAGTATAGTATAAAGTGGCTAGTGATACATGTATTACATAAGGATACCGTCGATGATATAGAGTACAGTATATACGTATGCGTATGAGATGAATAATGTAGGGTAAGTAACATTTATATAAGGTAGCATTGTTTAAAGTGGCTAGTGATATATTTACATCATTTCCCATCAATTCCCATTATTAAAGTGGCTGGAGTTGAGTCAGTGTCAGTGTGTTGGCAGCAGCCACTCAGTGTTAGTGGTGGCTGTTTAACAGTCTGATGGCCTTGAGATAGAAGCTGTTTTTCAGTCTCTCGGTCCCAGCTTTGATGCACCTGTACTGACCTCGCCTTCTGGATGATAGCGGGGTGAACAGGCAGTGGCTCGGGTGGTTGATGTCCTTGATGATCTTTATGGCCTTCCTGTGACATCGGGTGGTGTAGGTGTCCTGGAGGGCAGGTAGTTTGCCCCCGGTGATGCGTTGTGCAGACCTCACTACCCTCTGGAGAGCCTTACGGTTGAGGGCGGTGCAGTTGCCATACCAGGCGGTGATACAGCCCGCCAGGATGCTCTCGATTGTGCATCTGTAGAAGTTTGTGAGTGCTTTTGGTGACAAGCCGAATTTCTTCAGCCTCCTGAGGTTGAAGAGGCGCTGCTGCGCCTTCTTCACGATGCTGTCTGTGTGAGTGGACCAATTCAGTTTGTCTGTGATGTGTATGCCGAGGAACTTAAAACTTGCTACCCTCTCCACTACTGTTCCATCGATGTGGATAGGGGGGTGTTCCCTCTGCTGTTTCCTGAAGTCCACAATCATCTCCTTAGTTTTGTTGACGTTGAGTGTGAGGTTGTTTTCCTGACACCACACTCCGAGGGCCCTCACCTCCTCCCTGTAGGCCGTCTCATCGTTGTTGGTAATCAAGCCTACCACTGTTGTGTCGTCCGCAAACTTGATGATTGAGTTGGAGGCGTGCGTGGCCACGCAGTCGTGGGTGAACAGGGAGTACAGGAGAGGGCTCAGAACGCAACCTTGTGGGGCCCCAGTGTTGAGGATCAGCGGGGAGGAGATGTTGTTGCCTACCCTCACCACCTGGGGGCGGCCCGTCAGGAAGTCCAGTACCCAGTTGCACAGGGCGGCAGCTGCAGCTAAGAGACCCCTGAAACGAATTAGTGCAGATTGGCATTTTTTTTTCTTGGACATAAATAAAATACTTGCCTACTATATTATTAGTGATGTATCAGTTTATATTCTGTGTGTGATACCAGATAGCTTAATAACAGCTTGTAGCTGAGCATAGGCTCCGATCCATAGGCCCAACACAAGGTTAGCCATTGGCCTACTTGCAAATCTGACAACCAACCCCTTACATTTTTTTGGTAAAGTACGGCATGCATTTCAAATTTAAAGTATGCAACAAATGCGTGCGTACACTTTAGAGCCGCGGAAGAATTAGATCTTATTTTTGTCTGTCCACAAATCTCTTTCGCAAGCTTACCTGTTCAACCGAAGTCACTTCTCTGAAAATTATACGGCACGTGATTTGCGTAATTGAACTACCCATCATGAGAAGACACAAGATTGAGACCCCTGGAGAGAAAACGTTATCGCCCGAACAGGGACTTGAACCCTGGACCCTCAGATTAAAAGTCTGATGCTCTACCGACTGAGCTATCCGGGCTCTGTTTTACGCAAGGGGAACTGCCATTACAAATGACCAATGTTAGAAATGATGACCTGTATTTGTCAGAGATTGTAACCAACCCAAACACTGGAATTGACTGCTCCTACCCGACCTCAACCCAGTTGCAACATAATACTAGGAAGGTGTCTTTAATGCACTGTGTATATTTATATTCCGGTCTCTGACATTGCTCGTTCTTATTTTTTTATGAACTACATGTGTATTGTTTTTTTACTAAGTATAGCTGCACTGTTGGAGCTAGAAACAAGCATTTCACTGCACCTGGAATAACATCTGCAAATCTGTGTATGAACCAATAAACGTTGACTTGAAGATTGTTGCAACACCATAAACAGAACAATATAGCCCATTGGTTCTCAATCCTGGTCCAGGGTACCAAAAAGGGGTGTACATTTTTGTTTTGCTCTAGCACTACACACTTGATTCAAATCATCAAATTGCAGAGTTGATGATTTGAATCAGGTGTGTAGTGCTAGGGCAAACAAATATGTACACCCCTTTGGGTTCCCAGGACCAGGTGGAGAACCACTTGCTATAGTCCTCAAAACGGTCATGGCTAGACATATTTTGTCAAATTAACATAAATAGTTGAGTTTTGTATTTTAGCTAACCCTAACCTAATTATCATAACCGGCGGAGTACATTATCATAACCTGCTACAAAAAGTGAAGTCTGAAGTTAATTTGACAAAAGCTAGAACCCTTCTAGCCATGACGTAAAATAGACGTTCCACTCCCATTCAAGTAAAATTTGAAACCCAGTGGCAACAGAGGGCGCACATTAAGAAAGGACAAAATGGATGGTCAATGCAATGCACATTTCAACCGTGAAGTCGTGGGCCATAAAACATGAAAACCGCATGGCTTAGCATTACCGAATTCAGCGGGAGTTGCTAATGCCGTAGGCTACAAAACCAGCCAATGCTCGCCTTCTCTGGCCAGCCAAGGCCAATCTGTCAATATTAGAATAACACCGAACCCAAACCGGCTGCGCTCTTGCGCTTTCGTGCATACATTTATTTTGCCCCTCCCCACTACACCAAACGGGATCAAGACACGTAGGTTAAAATATCAAAACAAACTCTGAACCAATGACAGTAATTTGGGGACAGGTCGAAAATCATTAAACATGTATGGCTAGTTAGCTTGCACTTGCTAGCTAACGTTAATTTGTCCGATTTTGCTAGTTCATTTGTCCTGGGATATAAACATTGCGTTGTTATTTTACCTGAAATGCACAAGGTCCTCTACTCCAACAATTAATCCACACATAAACTGCAAACCAAATCGTTTATAGTCATCTCTCCTCCTTCCAGGCTTTTTCATAGTTTAATTTATATGGTGATCGCATCTAAACTTTCATTGTATTACCAGACTACCGGCAAAACAGTTCGTCTTTCAGGCATCAGAAATAGTTATATTTTAGCCTGTGGCGTTGCAGACGCTTGTTGGCTCGAGCAATAATTGAATAACATGGATTTCTAAATTTATTTTGCGACGCTCGCGCACACGACGTGTCCGGTCTGGTCAGCGTTCAAGGTCTCTAGTAAAACCGAAAACTCCTGAAAAAAACTGACTGTGAGCCTAAATATAAATAGTCAAACATGCATGCACAAGCCAGCTGTGCTGTTTTTCCTCTGCATTCAAGACTGAGTCCTAGTCCTGGCCTGCAACTTTGTTAATTAATACATTTATTGTACATAAAAAAATTATTGGCTACTATATTATTAGTGATGTATCCGCTTATTAATAGCAGATCGCTTAATAACAGCTTAGCCGAGCATAGCCGACTCAAATCCATAGACTGGATGCACTTCAAATTTAAAGTATGCAAAAATATGTAACAACAAATGCCGAGGACGAATTATATTTTGTTTTGTCCACTCTTTTGCAAGTTTACATGTTCAACAGAGGTTCTCTGAAAATTGTACGCACGTGATTTGCGTAACTGAACCACATATTATGTATGAGTGGTTATACGATTCTAACACCCTGGAAAGAAAATGGTGTCGCCCAAACAGGTACTTTTGAAAATTGTACCACATGTGATTTGCGTAATTGAACAACCCATCATGAGGAGTCACAAGATTCTAGCACCCCTGGAGAGAAAACTATCGCCCGAACAGGGACTTGAACCCTGGACCCTCAGATTAAAAGTCTGATGCTCTACCGACTGAGCTATCCGGGCTCTTGTAGGATTAATCGCCATTATATATAATAAACAACGTTATAAACTCTCAAAAATGATAGAGAACACAAAACAAATGTCCTTTAAAAGCGCTTTGACGAGCGGGACAGGAGTCAACGTTGACACTGATGTGTGGGACAGGACAGGAGTCATTGTTGAGTGGGAGTAGCCTGCCACCTGGTGGTTTAGTCTTGACTGGTCAGTTGTTTTGTGGGGTACTTGTAATTAAGAGAAAGTTGTAGATTATAGATTAACCGGTAAACACTGTATCAATATCATACTTTTATTATGATTGCTAAATACTGTTCAATTTAAACACTTGCACCCCAAGCCCACCTTCCCCAAAACACTTGTAAATGTTGGACTATAACTGGTGCCTTCCTGTATTAGGGTGGTTTAGGGTTAAACGCCCCGCTTCTGTAATTCTCACACAAACCACTTTGTCTCCCAAAAGTGTTCAACATTTTCCCTGGATGCCACTAGTCTTTCTCAACAAAAAAATGCCATCTGTCTCATCTCAACTTTCTAAGTCACTCCAACAAAACGATTATGAGGTATGTTTGGGGCAAAATGCCCCCAAGGCAATCGATGCAAGTCAGTGGTACCCAGCATTTACTAAATCATTTCTAAATCATCTATAAATAACTTCTTTGAGTTACACAATCAATTCTGAGATACTTTAGGATTACTTGGACAGGATGTGGGGAAATAAAAAGATCAAAACCTCATAAAATAGATTTCCATCCAATTAGGGACAGACTTTCATGTGAATATTCTAAAATCCGCATAAAAACAATATGCGCATTTTCCCACCGGAGATGTGTTTCCATCAAATTGACTTGTTGCTGATTAAAGGTTCTGCGTGATGATATAGTGCACATAAAATACCTTTGCAGTTAAATTGCCATGTACCAAATAGAAAATACAAGTTAAATGGGTGTCCATCGCATTTTCAACTCTACTAGTGGTTTTGCCACACTCTGGTATTGGCATATGCACTCTAGCCCAGGGTTTCCCTAACTCCGACCGAGGGCCTCTGTTGGTCAATTTCTTCAACAAATGATCAGGTCTATATAATTATCAAACATACATTAGTATGGAAAGGAAACACAGACTTGTTAACTATTAAAATACTAATTTTAGTAATACTATTGTATGCAGACGTTGATACAGAGTACAGTACAACAGTATATGGTAGCTCTCCCCAAGTTCTGCAAAATGTCTAAGACATCCTGTAACTCATATAGCCTCCCCAATCCCCCTTACGTAACTTTCCCTAGCAACAACATTTTAATAAATCTGACCTCCCCCTGACAGCAGCTATCATCTTATTAGCAAAGAAAAACTCAGAAGTGGGTTTGACTGAAACCTGACCTTTCATCACAAGTATAGAGTCATAACAATGTGAACGAGTGTAAGCATCTTCTGACAGGTGGCTGGTTTCATCAGGTCTATGGCAGCTTGTGTTCTCAGAAAACCAGATAACCACAGTGGGATCCAGACAGGAGGAATCTGAATTTAGACGCCTTCTGATAGTGTCTGAAGGTCACAACACTCAAAAACAGGTTCTCACACACACACACACACACACACACACACACACACACACACACACACACACACACACACACACACACCTCCTGAAGAGGAGACCTTACAGTTTATCATAACATCATGTATTAACCCTTTAAAAGGTATAAGACCTTCTGCATCTCCCCTGGGTGCACTTTTTTCCCCCTTCTTCCTAGCACTCACTGTACAGCGGATTCAAATAACCAACTCATCATCAAGCTTTGATGATTTGAATCAGCTGTTTAGTGCTAGGGCAAAAACCAAAACCGGCACCCAGGGGGAGCCCCTGGGAGGGGAGGGATCAGATTGGGGAACCCTGCTCTAGTCAACAGTGCTATCAGCGTGCTGTTAGATAGAGCACATATACGGCTTACGTCAGCGATGGGAAACTCCAGTCCTTGGGGCTTGATTGGTGTCACACTTTTGCCAACTAACACACCTGACTCCAATAATCAACTAATCATGATCTTCAGTTTAGAATGCAATGAGTTTAATCAGCTGTGTTTGCTAGGGATGAGGGAAAGGTGTGACACCACTATCGGTCCCCAAGGACTGGAGTTTCCCATCCCTGGCCTACATGATTACATGATGATATTATTATTATGGACAAAAGAACAAGATTATATTTATTTGTCAAACGGCAGCCATGCACCGATTATCATCTCACCAGAATAAGATCCTCAATATTTTGGAAAGGAGCATCAATCTCATCACCTTGCACTTTACAATACCCTTTGAAGTTCATCATAATTTATTCAATATGTAACCTAATAAACTGCATGCTTTCCCGATGAGTCGTAGTGGAAGGACCCCGCGTGACTCCAAGTTTACTTAAATATGATGGCTATTATATCAATATTTGGAATTAAAGGGTTTCCACTGACATTTTTTGCATAATTCATTTTACCAACATAAAAAGATCTCACCTTGTCTAGCCTATTTTATTTTGTCGACATTTGGAAAGTTAACTGAAAATGTTGTTTCAATCAGGACTGTCATGACATTTATGTACTTTACTAGCATAAAAAGGTTGGATGGAAAGCTGGTAATTGTGAGGATATTAATAGTGAGATGTGCAATGTCATTTTGTTTTCCAATATTTTATTTATTCAATTAAAATAAGATACCTAGACATTAGCTTTTAAGAGTCAATTACAAAACAAATGCCACAATAAAACATTTCAAATTGATTTGAACACATTCATCTTCAGGGGGCATTTTGCCCTGTAGACAGGGGCGTTTTGCCCCGTAGACAGGGGCATTTTGCCCCGTAGACAGGGGCATTTTGCCCCACTTTCTAAAGTTTCTGTTCTTATACCCCCAAAAAAGAAACTGCCCACTTAAGGGGGGCGTTTTTCCCCCAAGTTACCCTATACTTATGCTAAATGTTTATCCTATTCTACTGCTCCATTTACTTTATGTTCTTATATGTTATTATTTATTACAAGTAAGCATTTCATTGGACGGTGTATACCATGTGTATCCCGTACATACAAAACTTAAACTTGAATTATAGTTATTAAATACATTTTTATTGATGATTTACAACTGTACAAAATGGCAATTTACAGGACAATCTATAAAAAGAAAAACTAACAGGCTATATGTGTCAGCTCAGGCATTCTACTACCTCGTTGTTAAACTTGTTCCACTGTGTCCCAGGAGACCCTTTACATTATTCAGATTCCTTCTATTTTCATCCAGGCTCTGATTCAGATTGGACTCTCTGGCTGGCCACTCAATTACATGAATATATCAATCAATGAAGCGAGCAGCGCTGCAGACCTTTGCCATCTAGAAATGAATACCCAGCTGTAGAGTCTCTGACTGTATCTATTGGAAGCATCTGTCATCTTTAGCCTGGTCCCAGATCTGTTAGTGCTGCATGGTCGACCATATGGGGGCTGGTTATACATCACCTCAACAGATCTGGAACCAGGCTAGTCTACTTGTGAGTCCAGAGTCAGTGTGAACCACAAAAACAAAACAGCTGTAAATCACCATGCATCTCAACCTCAACTCTCTGCCGGTGGCACAAGCCCCGGTTGAAATAAAGTCATGCAAATATGAACTGATCAAAATCAATATACTGACAATGAAAAGTGACATCCTTTGGATTCAATAAAAGTCAATAAGGTGCATTCTTTCTGCCTCAGACAGTTGGGCAGAAAAACATGTAACTTGTCTGATGATGCTGACTAATCTATCCAGCTATTAGTGTTGATTGAAGGTTCATTTCTGTATAGTTATGGGATGTTTGTGCTTAAAGGGGCAATCTGCAGTTACTATACCAATTTTTGGACATGTCCATTTTTGGATATAAACCCATTGATTCTTGGAGAGTATTCGTTATAAATGCCCCATGAGCTTAGTTCAACTGTCGTACCCCATCAAAAGCCAAAATATAAACTTGTAAATGTAACAAAAACACTGTATCGTCTCAAAACATGGTTAAAAACGGAATGGATGGTCAGTCCTTGCATCCACAGCTCTGTCAATGAATTTGAGTGTGGTTCCATTTTTCCAGCCCCATCCTTCAACCTTTTACTGAAACAGTGGAACAGTGGTGAGGGGTGCTTTGTATCATTTCAACTGTGGATTGCCGCTTGAAGCGCTTAAATATGGCACCGAAGAGGCTGAAGTTACACGTTCCAACCAGCCCGGTAAGTTTGCCATCTTTCATTTAAAATATTGTTTGTATGACACAAAATCAATAACTATGATGCGTTTCTTGTATATCCCTATTTATTAACCATCTCCACCTCGATGATATACTGAGAACAGTCCAGCGTCCTGATTTGATTCATACCAGTATGTCTATGCACGCGGTGTATATCGGTTTAGTGCCTGCTTCATGTCTAGGAGGTCTTTGTACAACAAGATTGTACAAAGACCTCTTAGCAGACCAATCTACCGCCCAATCCCCTAGGATTCCTAGTGCCAGTGTAGGTATACTTGAAAGTGCAATAAATATAAACAACACAAAGAGAAAAAACAAAGAATTAAAAAATGACAAACTACTAAATCTTTTTTTTTTTTAAAGGTACATTACTGGCAGTTTACACCCACACCTGATTTGCAAATGAATGCAAGAAGAAAAAGTAATTTCTGGATAGAAGTTGCCCTTTGGCACAGATCTAGGATCAGCTTACCCTCCCTAAATCCTAACCTTAACCGTTACGGAGAGAAACCATAAAGCTGACCTTATATTAGTGTCTAGGACGCAACTATAAAAGCCGATAAATATGCTACGGGTTCCATGCTGTCAGTTATGATGAAGTCATCAACCACCCGTCACTTGATTGGCTAAAGTGTCATCCAAGGAAGGTGTCAAGAAAAAGTCCTTGTCATCTTCACACGGTTACTCGATTGTTTTTCTCTAGCCTAGAGTGAATAACACGGCATGCTGCTATCCCACAGGTCTATCCATCTGGGGTCAAAGGTGAAGCCATGTTCGAAAGTTCACAGATGAGCAGGAAGTTGTTCTCTGGTAGGATGAGGATGAGGGTGGGTAGGTAGGTGGGATCTCTCTGGTCAGTTACGTCACCTGAGGAGAGAGGGAAACAATGGTATGGAACCCCATACACAAACACAAGATCTGTGTGTGTTTGTGTAAATACCTTGTGAGTGTTGGGAGGCATGTCGTCCTCTGAGCCCTCCTCAGGTACAGTGTCGGGGTGTCGGCCTCCACGTCCCTCCTCTGCCCAACCCCCCATGGGCACACGCGCTGACCTCACCACTCTGCCCCCCGGGCCAACAGAGTCTGGAGGAGTGACACACACACAGTGATATTGGTATGATCCATATCAGTCATCTTCAATATCATTACATATTAGGGAATGAGAGTATCATTTTTTATGGTTGTCATGGTTACCCGTGTTTCCCCCGGAGCGACGCTGGCTGTTGCTCTGGAGTGGTGTCACTTCCTGCCCCGGTGTGGTACCTCGGTCAGGGTTAGGGCCCGAGTTAGAGCTGGGGATAGGGCCAGGGGTGGAGATAGGGGTGGAGATAGGGAAGGTGTGTGAGCGGGGGATGGGGTTTCGGGGGTTAGGGTTCCCTCCTCCTGAACCCCCCTCCTCGGTGACGCTGTCACTACTGTCGTCACTGTCCTGCCTGTGCCAGGTGTGCCGGGACAACTCCCCTCCAGACTGCTGCTTATGGAGCTACATAGAGGGATGGAGAGGGGGAGAGAGGAAGTGGGAACAAGGAGAGAGAGGGGAGAGAGGAAGTGGGAGGGAAGTGGGAACAAGGAGAGAGGAAGTGGGAGGGAAGTGGGAACAAGGAGAGAGAGGGGGGAGAGGAAGTGGGAGGGGAGTGAGAACAAGGAGAGAGGAAGTGGGAGGGAAGTGGGAACAAGGAGAGAGAGGGGAGAGAGGAAGTGGGAGGGAAGTGGGAACAAGGAGAGAGGAAGTGGGAGGGAAGTGGGAACAAGGAGAGAGAGGGGGGAGAGGAAGTGGGAGGGAAGTGGGAGAGAGTAAGTGGGAGGGGAGGGGGAGAGAGGAAGTGGGAGGGGAGGGAAAAAGAGGGGGAGAGGAAGTGGGAGGGGAGAGAAGAGGGAGAGAGGAAGTGGGAGGGGAGGGGGAGAGAGGAAGTGGGAGGGGAGGGAAGGGGGAGAGAGGAAGTGGGAGAGAGGAGAGAAAGGGAAAAAGGGGGGGAGAGGAAGTGGGAGGGGGGGGGGAAGGGGGAGAGAGTAAGTGGGAGGGGAGGGAAGGGGGAGAGAGGAAGTGGGAGAGAGGAGAGAAAGGGAAAAAGGGGGGAGAGGAAGTGGGAGGGGAGGGGGAGAGAGGAAGTGGGAGGGGAGGGAAGGGGGAGAGACATTTACTTGACGCTCTTTATTGCAACATTTTTAAAACCATCCAGACACAGACAGACAGACAGACCTCATGTATATAGAGTGCGTGGATGCTCATCTCCGTGGAGGCGTATTCTGATAGGACGAGACTAGTCAGTTGACCTTCCCACACACTACTGCCTGAACTAGCAGTTCGAGCATCAGTACTGGTGGGGGGGAGAGAAAGAGAGTTAGTTGATTGACGGTTAGTTGATAGATTGCTTGATTAGTTTTGGGAGGAGTGTGGGCTTTACCTCGATCCCGGCATGGCTCTGCTTGCAGAAGAGGCGTGTCCGGCCGACCTATGGGTGGAGCTACAGCTGCCCCTCGTGCTGCTGACTGAGAGGGAGCGCAAGGCTGATGCCCCGTCACTAACACCCACCGGCCCGTGATCGGTCAAGGAGCCGTCCCGCCCCAGATGAAGAGAGGCCAATGAGGGGGGACCTGCCAGGAAGTTAGCTATCAGACTCCTTGGCTGAGAGAGTGAGCGAGACACACACACACACACACACACACACACAGAGAGAGAGACAGAGAATTTTATTTTTACCTTTAACACCAGTGTAAACAAAAAAACTCAGAAATGTATACAATGTTAAACTTGAGATCAAAATTGAAGTGTCAATGTATGTATTGGCATGTCTGTCTGTCTCCCTACCTCTGACCCCGACAGTGAGGTGGGAGTGTGTCTGTCTCCCTACCTCTGACCCCGACAGTGAGGTGAGAGTGTGTCTGTCTCCCTACCTCTGACCCGGACAGTGAGGTGAGAGTGTGTCTGTTTCCCTACCTCTGACCCGGACAGTGAGGTGAGAGTGTGTCTGTTTCCCTACCTCTGACCCGGACAGTGAGGTGAGAGTGTGTCTGTCGCCCTACCTCTGACAGTGAGGTGAGAGTGTGTCTGTCTCCCTACCTCTGACCCGGACAGTGAGGTGAGTGTCTGTCTGTCTCCTGTAGTCTCTCTCTGTACTCTCTCCTTCAGCTGGCTGATGAAGTGAGTGGTCTCGGTGGGGGGCTGCCACTGGGGGTTGGTGATGGCAAAATGCATCAGGGAAAGCTCAGTCTTCCCATCCTCCGCCTGTTGGTAAATAGATGCCTCTGTCTTCCCCTCAGACATCCACTGGAGGGAGGAAGAAGTAAGAGAAAGGAGAGAAGGAAGGAGTTAGGGACGGGAAAGGGTGAGAGAGAGAGGGAAAGAGAGTCACTATTTATGCATTGCCCATCTGTGTGTGTGTGCGTGTGTGTGTGTGCGTGTGTGTGTGTACATATGAGTCGTGTGTGTGTGTGAGAGAGAGAGAGTCTCACTGCGGGGTGTCCGTGCTGTCTGATGTCCATCTGAGCGAAGGAGCAGGTGTCTCCCACCCCTACCACCTCCACGGTGAAGTTCCTGAAGAAGTCAATGATCTCCAGAGACTTCCTCCTCAGACTGAAGATCAGGATGAAGGGAGTCACCAGGGGGCTGGTCAGCTCCTCTAGGATAAACACCTGGACAGGCAGAGGAAAGGTTAAAACACCGCCCCTGTACATAATCGTCTTCATTACAACCTTAAAAGGGAACACTGATCCTAGACCAGCACTTCTAATCGGAGACGCTTTGTGAATAAAGGCTCTGGTCAGGTAGAGAGGAATATGCTATGTGCTTCAGAAATGACTCATAAGTTCATGCTTTATAAAGGGTGGCTATAGTGCTACTCACAGCCTTGTACTGGAAGAGCTGTGAGAACTGGTCTCGTGTCTCGTAGCGATGGGCGTTGCCCTGCCAGTGGTCTGGCATGTAGTGGATGTGAGCCAGGATCAACCTGAGCAGCTGCTCTGGACAGTAGACCAGGTGTTTGTCTGGGATAAAAGACCTGAGGAGAGAGGGAGAGTGTGAAAGAATGTACCAAACCCTTCAAAATGACCTAGCACACAGACAAACACACACACACAGATAGACACACACAGAGACAGACACACACAGAGACAGACACACACACACCTGCAGACAGTGATACACACTCCCAGCAGGGTGATGGACGACAGGACGTGTTCCACGGCGAGGACGTCTTCGTCGTAGATGGTCAGCGCAATGAGGACAGCCAATAGGGAGCCAGCAAAAAACGCCACGTTCTTAGCCACAACTGTCAGCAACGGGGACAGGAAGCAGTTCATATACCTAGAGGACGCCTGGAGGTGGGACACACGCACGGAAGTGAAGAACATCTGGCATTTAGACACCACTGACAGCAACAGACAAGAATCAGTTCATCAATTTCACAAAAATTACCTTACACACCTTTTATGTGTGTGTGTGTGTGTGTGTTCATTCCTACTTTGTAGCCCTTGCTGAGCCGTGACATCAGTTCGTGGTCCAGCTCATTGAAGTGACGAAGGTAACATCGACCGTACAGAGACCAACACCTCGCTCCCAAACTACCTGGCTCACGCTTTATCACCTACACGCACGCACAAACACACACACACACAAATAAATGAGCTTTACAGCATCTGCTACACCTCCATAACGGAGCACAGCGGTGTGTGCATGTCCCTACCTCTGTATAGCTGAAGAAGGCATACAGTATTTGCCAGACCAGCACGACAGGACAGAGTAAGAGGTTGGCGATGCCGATCCACAGTATACGTGATGCCAGTTTGTCTGCCAGCTCCAACCTGTTACCACCTCTCTTATACTGCGGCTTCAAACTCCACTCACTCTCAAACAGAGAGCCTGGGAAGAGGGGGTGAGAGAGAGAGAGAGAGAGAGACACAGAGAGAGAGAGAGACAGAGAGAGAGAGACACAGAGAGAGAGAGGGAGAGAGAGAGAGAGAGGGAGGTGAAAAGTAAGGATGCACAATATACAAAATTGGTGAACATATCGGAATCAGCCGATATTAGCTAAAAACGGCGACATCGGTATCGGCCCGATGTCTAGTTCAACGCCGATGTGCAAAACTGATGTCAAAGCTATATAACGTAGGTAGATGAGGTACATACCTATATAAACGTAGGTAGATGAGGTACATACCTATATAAACGTAGGTACATGAGGTACATACCTATATAAACGTAGGTAGATGAGGTACATACCTATATAAACATAGGTAGATGAGGTACATACCTATATAAACGTAGGTAGATGAGGTACATACCTATATAAACGTAGGTAGATGAGGTACAAACCTATATAAACGTAGGTAGATGAGGTACATACCTATATAAACGTAGGTAGATGAGGTACATACCTATATAAACGTAGGTAGATGAGGTACATACCTATATAAACGTAGGTAGATGAGGTACAAACCTATATAAACGTAGGTAGATGAGGTACATACGGTACATGCGGTCTAAGACACTGCATCGCAGTGCAAACGGCGTTGCTACAGATGCTGGTTTGAGAACCGTGCCGACCACAACCTCCCCAGAACCATGAGGCGATGCACAATTGGCCCAGCGTCATCCAAGCTAGGGGAGGGTTTGACCGGTCAGGATGTCCTGGTCTCATCACGCTGTAGCGACTCCTGTGGCGGGCCAGGCGCATGCACGCTGACACAGTCACCAGGTGATTCCTCCAAGACAAAATATTTTTTTGTGGATGGGTATAATTTGTATGTATAAAATGTATAATATTCATATTTAAAATGACTAAAATGGGGTAATTTTGTATACATTTATTTAAATTTGCATCGGGCCGCTTCTAGGGGGATTCTGGTAAGATGCCGGCGAAGTCGGCTGAATTCTGGTAGACGGAAACGGCCCGATGTACTTGGGCCAATTCTAGGCAGTCATTCATTTTGATTCTGGGCCGAGTCCGACACCCGGTTCAATCAGTTCCGGTCCCCCAGAAGAGGGCCGCTTCTAGGCCGATTCCTCATTGCTAGCTAGCCAGCTACTTAACCCTTTTGCCCAAAGATAACGTTATATGCAGCCAGCTAGCTTCACCTGACTAGTGAGGCTCAACTGGGCCTGGGTTAGGTGTTGTGAGTCTAGCCACAATAAGGATTAGGCACAATAGTGGAATTTGCGGTTTGCCTTCAAAATAAAAGTACCTCTTTGAAAGTGATGCAGAAGGTTACAATTGGTGGAATCATGCCACATTTAGACTAGATCATGTTAAACAAGGTTGGAATGTGAAGCAATGAAATGGGGTATCAGTCTACTCGGTGACACTCACAGAACATAACTGAAGAGTTTACGCAAATATTAGCATTGTAGCTATTATCGCGGGACAGTGACTGTGTGAAACCACCTCCCCAGTCAGCCTATTGTGTGTATTGACATTCATATTGCACTGTACAGCTTTACCTAAGGTTTGGTGATCAATGAAATGGTGTATCAGTCTACTCAATACCCAATATATTTTTTCCAGACCCCAAAACATCCACGCAGTATGGTTTTTCCTCTGGAATAGTGTTCAATACACATAGGTTGACAACAAATGTGGCTCAATTCACAGTTGTTTCAGAGTCCCGCAATAAGAGCTACGACACTAATGTTCTCTGGGTGTCACTGAGTAGACTGATACTCCATGTCATTGATCCACAATCCACAGGTAAGGCTGTACAGTGAAATAAGTATGCCCCCATGCAATTCTAAAGTATAATACATCCAGTGTGATTCCAACAGATTTTTCAAATTAACAAATTATTGTCTTTTGTTGATTTTATATAACATTCCAACCTCGTTTAGCATGATCTATTCAATTATGGCATAATTCTACTATTTGTATCACAGTCAATGACAAACTTTTATTTTGAAGGCTACCCGCAAAGTCCACTATTGTGGCTAGCTTCACATAGATGGGTCCGACCACCATTAATCAAATAAGAACGGTCTTATAAATTAGGGTTATTTTGGATGGTGACACCTAGCTATATATTCAGAAAGCTAACTGTAGCTACTGAAACAGATATCGTTTTGCTGTTTTTGGGGAAGAACATTGTTTGCATCCATCAACTAGCTAGCTTTTTTATGACCAGCACTGTAGGTGCGCGAGACAACTTTACCAGCATCGTAGCATACGTATCGATGAATCGTTGTGACATATGAAATAAGAGTGATAGTGTAACCAATGTGTAATAACTACGTAAAAAAATGTATGAACGCGTTAAATGATTATGTGACCTGCAGTCATATTCAGGTCCTGATTGGTCAACAAGCTTATTTGACACATCAAATAGTGTTATTTGACGTGTATCTTTTTTGACACGCAAAGACACAAACGGCATTCATAGAAATCCTGGTTGAGAATGAAACAACTGAACAAATGAACAACGAAAGAGCACCGCAAGTAAGTGAAATAAATAGGTTTTGATGATGTTTTTACTGGTAATGGGGACATACATAAATCCCAACAAAATACATTTTTGGTCAGTGTGGTGTGTGTGTGTGTGTGTGTGTAACCTATATTTAACTACTCAGTTAAGAACAAATTCTGATTTACAATGACACCCTACCCCGGCCAAACCTGGACGACACCGGGCCAATTGTGCGCTGCCCTATAGGACTCCCAATCACGGCCGGATGTGATACAGCCTGGATTCGAACCAGGGACTGTAGTGACGCCTCTTGCACTGAGATGCAGTGCCTTAGACCGATGCGTCCATGTGTGATAACTATTTAACTGTACTAGAATGCTTGCCACTAAAATGTTTAATATCGATATGGGGTTTTTTTTGGCAAGGAAAATATTGGATATCGGTATCGGCCAAAAATGTCATATCGGTGCATCACTAGTGAAAAGTGTACCAAACAAAGCGTACCAAGCACAAGCACAAACTACAAAACACACACACACACACACACCAACCTGGCCCCCAGAAGAAGATGAGTTCAAAGTTGTACTTGAGGCCGCGGGTGTAAAACACACTCTCCCCGAGCAGTGGCGGGCAGAAACGCACGGGAAGGAGGGACTTATTTACCATGGCAACCTGGAGGAAGAAGAAAGGGATTTAGGTGTTGTTGTTTTTGGTTGACAGGTGGTTCAGTAGCAGGAGTACAAGCAAGGAATGGTAAAGAAGCTGTACTCTGACAATAACACAAACACACGTGAGTGCACACAGACACACCATGTAGTTTTTGAAGCGCAGGATACGGTGGTATATGTCCAGTTCTGTGAGTTCTTTCTTGTGGATACAGATCTGGTGTTCCTTCTGGATCTCAACGATCCGGGCCTGAACCTCCTGCCATGTGAAGTATGGCAGCTCTGCCTAGAGGGGGGAGGAGGAGAGGGGGAGGGGAGAAGGAGAGGCAGTGTGGAGATCAGTAGTTGAACCAGTAGGTTGAAGACACGCAGACAGACACACACACACACACACTCACCATGCTCATCTTGAGTGCGTTGGTGTAGAAGGAGCGTATCTCCCAGTAGCAGCAGACGTTGTAGATGAACTTGATGAGGCGATGCAGCCAGAACACTCCAGATATCATCAACACAAACATCACTGCCACATTGTCACGGATACTGGTGGGGAAAACAACAATCAGGTTGTCATGGATACTGGCGGGAAAACTACAAGCGGGTTGGCATGGATACTGGCGGGAAAACAAACAGGTTGTCACGGATACCGGTGGGAAAACAACAAGCAGTAAGGACAATTTCCAGCATTCCTTATCAACTTGAGTGCTAAAGATCTGTTAATAAAGTGTTTATACTGAATTTATAAAGCATTTATAAGCCTTACCTTGCACCGCAGACGTCCACAGGCAGGAAGGCGTCAGGCAGTGTGACTTTGGAGGAGTCGGTGTGGTTGACAAACTTGTTAGCGAACAGAATGTCATAGTCCACACAGTTAGCCAAGAAGACTGTGAATCCTACCACAAACAGCAACTGGCTACAGAGGGGGAGAAAGGGGGAAAGAGGAGAGAGAGAGAGAGAGAAAAAAAAAATTACCCCTCAGGACACCGACATGGACCACATAGAAGACACACACATACACACACACAGTGTACTTACACCAGCTCAAAGACCTCTCCCAGCAGCATACAGGTGAAGCCATTCTTCTGGTGCAGGTTATAGACGTGTCAGGGGTCAAGGATCAGATGATGACATAAAAGTAGCATGTGTCCTCTCATAATGAAAGTCTAGTCGGCTATAGTATTAACTCAGGTCACCAGCTCAACATTCTTCCTCCTGGAGAGCTAGTGGGCATGCAGGCTTTTATTCCAACCCTGTTCTTACACACCAGATTGTATTTTTCTCCTGGAAGGTGTTGACCCTCCTGGTCTTAAAATAACCCCTGGGGTAGTTGTAGTAGTGAATGATCCGGGAGTACAGAGACACAGAGGGGTAAAAGGATATCCTCTGGAAGAACAGGTCCAGGTTCTCTATGTGGTGCCACGGGGCTGCAGAGAACAGTCAACAACAAAAACAGGTTAGTGTGTGTGTGTGTGTGTGTGTGTGTGTGTGTGTGTGTGTGTGTGTGTGCGCATCTACTTAAGAGCTTTACACTTGTTTCCATCAGGTATGTGCACCAGTAGGTTCTCCTCTCCGGTTGGAGAGTCGCTGTATGAAGCCTCTAGGCGCTGGTACTCTGTGTCAAAGTGTGCCGCCATGGTAACCACAGCTTCAGTTACCCCCAGCAATCAAGCCCCTAGCTACTGATTGGACCAGTGGACCACAGAAAGGGTGGGAGAGAGAGAAAGAGAGATCAGTGCCATAAATCCACAGATGGTTATTGTAATACAGACTATGTGTATTTCACTTCCCTCATCTGCACTGGATTGAGTAACAGAGGGAGCCTCTTTCAGACATCCACCTATCCGGCTCCTCACATGAAAGTAAATAAAGGAGAGGAGGCGAGGAAAGGAAGCCATACCACACCTGTGCTCCATCCATCACTGGAACCCGGATGTAGCAATGCTTGAAAGACACGACAGACAGACAACTGACAGGTGTGGATATAGGCACACAAAAGCAATTCTTGCAGCAAATAATAGGCCATAATACCACAAAAGTTCCATGACCGTTTGCCTAGTATACAACAGCCTACGTTAATCATGTTGGCCAATGTAGACATGTCACTGGCAGAACGCTGCTGACACAATGGACTGTGTTGCGAAACGTGCTCTGCGACTCGAGCGGAATCACAACCACAGACATTGAGACAGACAGCGTTTTAAACCACATTATAGCCTACGGCTCTAATTTTACTCCCCTGACAAATTGTGAGCGTCAAAAACCAAGTGTATTAATGATTTTCGACCAACGTGCGCAGCGTGGCTTTAATTGATATACAATGGGAATTCCTGATCCAGCTTGTCTTTTGAAAGGCGACAATGACACGCAGCCTCCTCCTATGCTATAATCTACATGTAAGTGTAAACATTGTTGCATCTTCGAGTCCTCAGCAAATAGCTTACCTGGCAAATGATTCGGCTACACGTATTTAGGCCTACATACAAGAAAATGGCCCACCTTTGTTGACCAAACATAGATTAGCTCCATTCCAGGATTATTACACGTTAGGGGATTGCCGCTTACATTTCACCCTACAGAAAGAGAAGATGGAACATTTACAATTCTAATATTATGAAATTGCAACGATAAACCTATCCCACTGCTTGCAATATAGCAATGATTTTATTTTATAAAGCACACACACAACGTTAGCTAGGCAGCCCGGGAAAGTGTAGGCAGATGTGCTATCCTAATGAAGAACCGAAACCGTGAAGATTATTTGGTTCTCAGGATACTCAGGATAGCAAAATGCTATTGTTGAAAAAAATGTGCTTGTTTAAGGCAGATCGACAGAAACATCACAATGATTTAGCTCTATATTTTTATACTACACTCGACTATTAGTCTGTCGCAGCCTACCTTTGACACGTCAACGGCAGGCGGTCTAATCGTCAAGGAGAATTGCGAGCCCTTTTTTAGAAGACGTCTAGGTTTTGTTTTCGTGTTTCTTTTTGAGTCTGAGGCGACATTTGGTTTCATTTCTGAAAACACATAATGTACACCGATGCCTGTCACGGCTGATGGATACCTGGTTTAGCCAATCAGAAGAGTGTTTTTCACAAACGGGAAGAAAACAGCCAGTCATAGACAGTAAGAGGCGGGCTCTCAAAGCTCCTGGTTCGGCTTTTATGACACGCCCTTTGAACCTCACACAGGGTTTATGCCATGCAGGTTTTGGTTAATGGTCAATTATTATATTCCTCCATATTTTGAATTAAATGTAAAGCAATCTCATCTATCGTCATCTAAAGCGCAAAAGTATCTAGACTACATGTAGTTCCTGACGACGAGAAAACTTCAATTATGAATTGAATGTACAGTCATTATTTAAAAAGCCTATATGATATTTATGGGCGCGCCTCTAAATTTAATGAATGGTATTTTACCGCCACTTGGTGAATATGTATGGTATTACAATAACATTGACACAGTCGGAGGTGCTGCTATACTAAAACTAACCTCAGGGTTGCGCTATAAACCCAACCTACTGCTAAAGTTTGAAATTGCATTGGCTGTGCCGTACAGTCTAATGATGAAATCGATTAGACTCCCAATTACATGTATCTGCTATTAACCAAGTTGTTTGTTCTAAAACAAGCCATATAGACATTGTGGAGGGTGTGGTTGAGAATATTCATAATGTGACTGTGGGCCGCTGGAGTGACAGCTGGCCTTTTGTTCAGTGTGTCTGTTAACACTGATGGACACGTGTGTGTTGCATATATAAGCAAACTATTTGGCCATCTGTTTCATCCTTTCATCCTCCTCACATCGCTCTCCATCTCACCTTCTACCCCTTTTCTCTCGCTGTCTGTCTTTGTGTGCGTTGTGTGCAGGCGTGTGTACATGTGTGTGTCAAATCAAATCAAATCAAATTTTATTTGTCACATACACATGGTTAGCAGATGTTAATGCGAGTGTAGCGAAATGCTTGTGTGTGCGTGCAGGCGTGTGTACATGTGTGCTTGTGTAATCTGCTCATTATAGTGAGTAGGGCTATTAAATCTGGGGCGATTAGGATTCATTTGGGATAATCTGATAAAGTCTGTCCAAGACAGAAACACTACACTCTTAGGAAATAAAAGTGGTATCTAGAACCCTTTACATGGAACCCAAAAGAGTTCTACCTGGAACCAAAAAGGGTTGTCTTATAGGGACAGCCGAAGAACCCTTTTTTCAAGGAGTGTACAGTTTATAAACACACACATCTATTCTGACAACAACCCCTAGTTGGTACTGAGATGCTAATATGATGACATGGCAATAGTCCTATGGGCAACACCTTCTGTCCATAACACAGGCCTCAGTGTGTAAAACAACCTTAAATGCAGTGTACTGACGAATGAACAGTATGTTTCTGAAAAATAGGCCAACAAACCCAAGATAGTTAAGTGGCTGGATCAAATCACATTTTATTTGACACATGCTTTGTGAACAACAGCTGTAAACTAACAGTGAGATGCTTCGTTGCAGGCTCTTCCCAACAATGCAGACAGAACAATATAAAAAAAAGAGCACACAATGAGTAACGATAACTTGGCTATTTACACGGGGTACCAGTGCCGAGTTGATGTGCAGGGGTATGAGGTAATTGAGGTAAATATGTACGTATAGATAGGGGTAAAGTGACTAGACAGGATAGCTAATAAATGACTCAAAAGAGTTAGTGCAAAAAGAGTCTATGAAGATAGTTTGTTTAATAGTTTCCCAGAATATTTAGCAGTATTATGGCTTGGGGGTAGAAGCTGTTCAGAGTTCTGTTGGTTGCAGACTTGGTGCATCGGTACCGCTTGCCGTGAGGTAGCAGAGAGAATAGTCTATGACTTGGGTGGCTGGAGTCTTTGACAATTTTTAGGGCCTTCCTCTGACACCGCCTGGTATAGAGGTCCTGGATGGCAGGGAGCTCGGCCCCAGTGATGTACTGGGCTGTACGCACATCCCTCTGTAGTGCCTTGCGGTCGGATGCCAAGCAGTTGCCATAACAAGCGGTGATGCAGCCAGTCAAGATGCAATCAATGGTGCAGCTGCCCATGCCAAATCTTTTCAGCCTCCTGAGGGTACTTGTTGTGCCCTCTTCAAGACTGTGTTGGTGTGTGTGCACCATGATAATTCCTTCGTGATATGGACACCGAGGAACTCAAAGTGCTCAGCGATCAGCTCCTTTGTCTTACTGACGTTGAGAGAGAGGTTGTTGTCCTGGCACCACACTGCCAGATCTCTGACCTCCCTGTCGGCCGTCTCATCGTCGTCGGTGATCAGGCTTATCACCGTCGTGTCGTCAGAAAACTTGATGATTGTGTTGGAGTTGTGTGCGGCCACGCAGTCATGGGTGAACAGGGTGTACAGGAGGGGACTAAGTATGCACCCCTGAGGGGCCCCAGTGTTGAGGGTCAGCGTTGCGGATGTGTTGCCTACCCGCAACACCTGGGGGTGTCCCGTCAGGAAGACCAGGATCCCATCAAGAAGTCCAGGACCCAGTTGCAGAAGGAGGTGTTTCATCTCAGGGTCCTTAGTTTAGTGATGAGCTTTGAGGGCACTATGGTGTTGATGGCTGAGCTGTAGTCAGTGAACAGCATTCTCACGTCGGTGTTCCTTTTGTCCAGATGGGAGAGGGCAGTGTGGAGTGCAATAGAGATTGCGTCATCTGTGGGTCTGTTGGGGCGATATGCAAATTGGAGTGGGATAGATGTCACCAGGGGTACTCTTCTCCAGTCGGAGAGCAAACAGACGGCAGAGACATTGCCAAAGTTCACATTTATTTAGGACTGGTAGTTGGACATGGTAAAGGTTGGTGTGTGTGTGGTTCTGTAACTAAATGAGATGTCATAAGCAGGTTACATAACATGAAAAGATAAACAACGTGCTCCAATCCACCTCATAGAAACTTAAATTAGGTTCTGGATCCTCGGAAATAATCCAAAGAACAGAAATAGGACAGCACTCCGGTAAATAAACGTACATTTTTACACGACATAAAAGGTGATAAGGATAAACCTATTAAACCAATACAGCTCAAATAAAGAAAATAGAAAATGCAAAACAAAACTTGGACAAACATGTTACGACTTCTATGAATGGTGAGTGGAGGAGTCAAGCGCAGAGAGCAGGTAATTCCGTACGTGGATATTTTATTCCAAAAACAGTGGAGACACGGACATGCGAAACACAAGGGCGCATGAAACAACCCGTCCAAAAATACAAAGGACTAAAACTGTCCGGAAAAATATAGATCACACTAATACACCAAATAACAGAGAACAAGCCCGCACAAATACCCAGCGGGCCTAGTGCCCTTAAATAGCCTACAAACAAACACTAACTCAAAACAGGTGTACCCAATAAACAGAAACAAACGGAAAGGGAATCGATGGCAGCTAATAGGCCGGCGACGACGACCGCCGAGCGCCGCCCGAACAGGAAGAGGCACCATCTTCGGCGAGATTCGTGACAAAACACAACTGGAAAGAACAGAGAAATGGCTTGACAGGCTCGTTCACACGTCTAGTTTGTATTTAAAGCCTATCAGGCCAGTCCTGATAATTAGTGACAGGTGTGTGATTGCATGAGAGTGTCAACAGGTGAAATCAACTTGCCTGATCAAGTTCATCTCAGCAAATTGCTGCTCCACTCTGAGGGCTTTTTTACAGTTTCACTGTCATTGTTGTTTACAGATGTATGAATGGGCTGACATGCCTAACTAAGCTGTGTTCGTGTGCGTGCGCACGTGTGCATGCGCGGCTGAAGGGGATATAGCTGATTAAATTATCTCACTGTCTGTAGGGCGCCAGGAGGTCGCCACGCCAGATAATTTAGTAAGAAGACATGCTGTCATTGGTGTGTGTGTGTGTGTGTGTTGTGGGGGGGAGTCCCCTGTGGTGATAGGGGGTATCCAGGATGAAGTAATCTCTCATGGGATTCTTAATTAGATCGCACCCCCCTTCTCCTACTGCATTTCCCTAAATACCCTCACCCCTCTCCCCCTTCCCTCCCCCTCTGCCTCCCTGAAAGACCAGAGCAGACGTTGAAGAACCAGTCAGAGGAGACTGACACACATACTCATGCAGATGCATACTGTACATGCACACACTAAAACATGCATAACAGTATACACACAAAAGTGTCCACTATACAGCATTCAAGTAGCTTTGTGTCAGTGGGTTTTGAGTAATGTGTTTGTGATAGTAGGGGGGATGGGTTAGTGAGATACATTTTCTGTCCTCTATGTTTGAGTCAGTGGGTTTTGAGTAATGTGTTTGTGATAGTAGGGGGGATGGGTTAGTGAGATACATTTTCTGTCCTCTATGTTTGAGTCAGGGGGTAATGAAATAATGAATGGTGGGCAGAGGCGGGATGGAGGTCAGTGTTGTGTGTGGGGGGCAGATCAATTTACTGTTCACACACACAAACACACACACACACACACACACACACAGAGGACAAGTACACTAGAGTGTCTAGTTTTAGAAACAGACGCCTCACAAGTCCTCAACTGGCAGCTTAATTAAATAGTACTTGCAAAACACCAGTCTCAACGTCAACAGTGAAGAGGCGACTCCGGGATGCTGGCCTTCTAGGCAGAGTTCCTCTATCCAGTGTCTGTGTTCTTTTGCCCATCTGAATCTTTTATTTTTATTGGCCAGTCTGAGATAGGGCTTTTTCTTTGCAACTCTGCCTACAAGGCCAGCATCCCGGAGTCGCCTCTTCACTGTTGACGTTGAGACTGGTGTTTTGCGGGTACTATTTAATGAAGCTGCTAGTTGAAGACTTGTGAAGCGTCTGTTTCTCAAACTAGACACGCTAATGTCCTTGTTCTCTTGCTCAGTTGTGCACCGGGGCCTCCCACTCCTCTTTCTATTCTGGTTAGAGACCGTTTGCGCTGTTCTGTGAAGGGAGTAGTACACAGCGTTGTACGAAATATTCAGTTTCATTTGATTTGATGTGTTGTGGCGAACCAGTCGCCTTATATCTGCTTTTGGTCAGTTATCTTATGCCTCAATGTTGCAATACTGGCGACCCCGTGATGCTGAGCCCAATATCTCCTCATCTTTTCCACAGAATCGTGGAGGGCCTGACATGTCAGAGCAGAGTGCAGTGGCGAGATCTCTGATTGGTCAAAACATCTCAGATTGATGCCGATGGGGACAGAACCAGATACGACTGGTGCTTCATGAACCCTGGCTGCGTCATAGTCCTGCCTCTTGCTTCTTCCCAACTGTCAACGGAAGGTTTCCACTACTTGAAAATATGTGACCATGTAAGGTTCAAATCTGAAGATGCTGTTTCTTATAACTGATCTGATACAAGCTTCTCTCCCCACTGGCTAATTCACACCAGTCACAGACATTTGAGTCATTTTGCAGATGCTCTTATCCAGAGCGACTCACAATAAATAAGCTTTTGTTCTTGCGCATCACAAACACACCTGATTCAAATATTAAACCAATCAAGGTTTTCTCTCTGTCTGGGCCATAATTAGCTGAACCAGGTGTGTTACTGCAGGGCTGGAATGAAACCCTGCACACCGGGTAACTTTCCAGAACCCGAGTTGGATAGTTTTCCCTCTATCTCTCGCTCGCTCTATCTCTCTCTGTCTCTGTGCTCACTCTCTCAGATGAATAGCCTGTCGGTGTCCTCTCTTTTTGTCTCTTATTTCAGACGGTTATAAATGTGTATCGAGACAGAAAAGATAAAGAACGTAGTAGAGAGAGAAAGAGAGAGGTTGATAAAAAATATATTTACAGCCATTTCCCCTAAAACTGATTGGCTTTGACATTGTGAGGGATGGGATTTCCCACAGACAACATGTGACATGCCTAAAGGGCATACACATGCAGAGAGACTGAGAGAGACAGATAGAGAGAGATGGAAGGGAGAGGGCATCTTATCTCTTCTGGCCCTGAGGGTGGTTTCTGTCCCAGGTAGTCCACAAATGGTGGCTTTTTGGGAAAGTTCACATAATGAAAGGGAAAAGGGGATACCTAGTCAGTTGTACAACTGAATGCCTTCAACTGAAATGTGTCTTCCACATTTAACCCAACCCCTCTGAATCAGAGAGTTGCGGGGGGCTGCCATAATCAACATGCCCAGGAAACAGTGGGTTAACTGCCTTGCTCAGGCGGCAGAGTTACAGATGTTTACCTTGTCAGCTCGGGGATTCGATCCAGCAACTTTTCGGTTACTGGCCCAATGATTAACTGTGTGTGTGTGCGCGCGCGTGCGTGTGTGACTCTCAGCTCTGTTTACATCCTGTTATTTTCCTCCTCTTCAGAAACAAACAGAATTCCTGAGACGAGGATAACATGTCATCTGTTGTGGTGGCGTCAAAGAGTTTGGATAAATATGTGCAAGCGATGATAACGTTGCTACCTCACTCTGTCTCTCATAATCATTATCCTTACCATTATTCGTTTTCACACAAACATACACTCGGTTGCGTCTCGGTGGAGTCCGTCAGTTCAGGGCCAGGACTGAAGAGGGAACCGTTGGATTCCCTGTTCGGGATTTATTAGACTTTTTTTTTTATAACGGTACACACGGAGAAGAGGTGTGTGTGTGTCCTCTCTCTCTCTCTCTCTCTCTCTCTCTCTCTCTCTTACTCTCTCCGTGTTCACGTTGGGTGGGAACACACATCAGGGATTGTAGCCGTCCGGATTTAAATCGGGACGTTTACAAATGAATGGAAATCACCACCGAACAGGACCACCACCCACCCCGAGCTCGCCCGATGCCCGCTGTAATTTAGCTCCCCGTTAACACCGGCACGCGTCTGCCAACCGATTGACTTCACGAGCGCCGGGCAGCAACATAGAGAAGAATGGAGGCGTTTTTCGCAGAGGTAAGCTGGGATGAGAGAATCGCTTTTCCCCCGTTTAACATTATATTTCCCGGGTACTGTTTGGCCTAGGGATAGAAATATGAAATGACATGGTAGCCTGTCATAAGACCCGTTGTGTGAATATAGTTTTGACATTTTATTTGGTGTAGGCAATGATGGTGGTTCAACAAGAATCCATATATGGCCGACCCTCGACAGACACAAGCATAATAAAACTATTCGGGTAGGCTACGGGAGAAAATATAGTAGGTGTAGGTTATGTGTCACAATATCGAAAAAAAAATGCTTTCTCGCTCGCTCGCTCTCTCTCTCTCAATGTAGGCCAATGTCATCAACACAAGTGAACCTATCATATTAGACAAAAGTCTACTGTCAGGATGTGCTAAAATGGCACCACACCACTCATAATGTAGCCTGCACTGCTATCCTCATCTGTCCATTCTCTCAGAGGAGGAGAGGGGTAGCCTCATTGGCTAAATGCAGGCTGACCAGAAAATAGTATTTCCATAATGCTGCGTTTCGGATTAAGACCAATCTGTTAAGGGAGAAAAGCGTGGTATCGTTACTAGTCAAGCTACTAACCTACTGGGGTATTAGTGTCTATACGAGTATGATCAGGGTGGGGTGGGGGGGTCTTTCTACCTTCTCTGGGGTGGCTGTGTGGGGCTGTGTGGGGCTGTGTCTCGGGGAAGGAGGATGGGAGGTGTGGCTATTGCGGGATTTGAGGAGGGGGGTGGAGAGAGGAGGAAGATGAGAGGGTGGGTGCTTCTGTACGATGAAGGCGAAATGGAAGGATACGAATTGACTGTAGGTGAGACAGCGAGTTGCGATGGCTATGGTTGTTATTACGGATTATTAACTCCATGTCCGAAGTCAATTCAATTCAAAGGGGTTTTATAGGCATGAGAAACATACGTTTACCTTGTCAAAGCAAGTGAAATTAACAAAAGTGAAAAAAAAAGATTTACAGTAAACATTGCACTCATAAAGGTTTCAAAGGCGTTTCAAATGTTATAGTATAAACCATGTACAGTGTTTTTAACAATATGGAAATCTCTCTCTCTCTGTCTATCCTGACATCTGCTATTAGATGATTGATGAAACATCCCCGTCCCTCTTTTACGTAGCACTGGATTCCGTCACTGCAGAGAGAGAGAATCTCTCATGTCTTGGTGTTTAAATTGCGTTGTTACCGATTCTCCCAGATCAATAAACAAATTTACGACTTTTCGCTCCATCTCTTTGCCGGCGGCCTAACAGAGCTCTCGTCTGGTCACCAGTTTGCTAGCCTACTGAGTTTGGCCCAGTAGAAAACCTTATTCCATAAACTACATGTGTTTTCTGCAGGATAATCTATTATACGTTAATATATTGACAGGTTGTTGTGACAATCTAAGCCTAATAGGTTTAGACATGTGTAACCGATGTGAAATGGCTAGCTAGTTAGCGGTGGTGCGGCTAATAGCGTTTCAATCGGTGTCATCACTTGCTCTGAGACCTTGAAGTAGTTGTTTCCCGTGGTTTGCAAGGGCCCTGACCTTTGTGGCACGATGGGTAACGATGCTTCCTGGGTGTCAGTTGTTGATGTGTGCAGAGGGTCTCTGGTTTGAGCCCAGGTAGGGGTGAGGAGAGGGACAGAAGCTACACATGGTTGGTGTGTTCTTTGTTTCTAACACATAAAGGCAGCATTCTTCCCCAATTCACCCCATTCAGGCCTGGGGATGAATGGTGCCAACCTTCCCACCTCCTCCTCAGTCCTTCTTTCTACTTTCTTCCCTCCTCTTTTCTCCTCACCTCTATCTCCTCCCTCTTTCTAAGTCATTCCGTCATGGTGTTGTGGTTTTCATTTCTAGCACAAACAAACACCTCACACACACACACACACACACACACACACACACACACACACACACACGGCTTGTCTCGTCTGTGCATTAATGTGTTATCCTCTAACTGTAGGCTACTTACCTCCATCCTTGTTTATCTCGATCTGATATAGCTTTAACAACCGCCCCTTCTCACTGTGACGTCATTCATTCTGTGTGCGTGTACACTACCAGTCAAAAGTTTTAGAACACCCCCATTTTCCCAGTTTTTATTTACATTTTATTGAAAGTCCAGTGAATAACCTGAAATGAGGTAAACTGCCAGAGGTTAAAAAAAAAACATTTAAAAAAAGTTTGGGTTACCAAAAACTTATAAACAAGGTACATTTCAGAGTTATAAAAAAAAGGCTTTTTTCAGGGAATAAGTAAAGGGTTAACAACTTACAGCTGTTCTGCAGCAATGGACCTAAATTAAGCCTTGAAAGTTGACGCTAACAATCCCTACAGGTGTCCCAAGTTTTGTTGATTACTTTATACTGTCTGTATAAAAGCAGTGTTGGGACAGACTGTTACTACACCCTCTGTCTGTATAAAAGCAGTGTTGGGACAGACTGTTACTATACCCTCTGTCTGTATAAAAGCAGTGTTGGGACAGACTGTTACTACACCCTCTGTCTGTATAAAAGCAGTGTTGGGACAGACTGTTACTATACCCTCTGTCTGAATAAAAGCAGTGTTGGGACAGACTGTTACTACACCCTCTGTCTGTATAAAAGCAGTGTTGGGACAGACTGTTACTACACCCTCTGTCTGTATAAAAGCAGTGTTGGGACAGACTGTTACTACACCCTCTGTCTGTATAAAAGCAGTGTTGGGACAGACTGTTACTACACCCTCTTAAGCATTATTTGCACTGTATTGTTACTGCAGGAAGTAGTATATTGCTATCATAATATATAGAAAAATGCAATTAACAAAGGAAGACTGGCAGACCATTATAACCCTTAAGTGTAGCCAAGGTGTCAGTGAGTACAGTTTCCTACACCATCAAAAGGCACTTGGAGACTCTGACAGACCCAAAGCCACAACAGAATCAGAAGACAAGTTTCTGAGAGTCAACAGCTTGCGTGATAGGCGACTCACAGGACAACAGCTTCAAGCACCTCTTAACACTGGTCGAAGTCAGCAAGTCTCCGTTTCAACTGTGAAGAGGAGACTTCGAGCTGCAGGTTTGACAGGTCGAGTGACAGTATGAAGGCCATTGCTAAGATGGCAAAATAAGAAAAAGAGACTTGCCTGGGCCACGAAGCACCGCCAGTGGACTACTGAAGACTGGAAGACGGTCTTATGGACCGATGAAATCTTCGGTTCATCACGCAGGGTTTTTGTCCGCCGTCGAGTAGGTGAAAGGATGGTTCCTCAGCGTGTGACACCAACTGTCAAACATGGAGGAGGAAGCGTGATGGTCTGGGGCTCTTTTGCTGGAACCAGAGTCGGTGACTTGCGCAGAGTGAGTGGCACCCTGACGCATAATGGCTACCACAGCATTTCACAGTGCCATGCAATTCCATCTGGTGTGCACCAAGTTGGTCAAGGGTTCATCCTACCTGAAGATAATGACCCAGAACATACCTCCAGGCTATAGGGTTCATCCTACAGCAAGATAATGACCCAGAACATGCCTCCAGGCTATAGGGTTCATCCTACAGCAAGATAATGACCCAGAACATGCCTCCAGGCTATAGGGTTCATCCTACAGCAAGATAATGACCCAGAACATACCTCCAGGCTATAGGGTTCATCCTACAGCAAGATAATGACCCAGAACATGCCTCCAGGCTATAGGGTTCATCCTACAGCAAGATAATGACCCAGAACATGCCTCCAGGCTATAGGGTTCATCCTACAGCAAGATAATGACCCAGAACATGCCTCCAGGCTATAGGGTTCATCCTACAGCAAGATAATGACCCAGAACATGCCTCCAGGCTATAGGGTTCATCCTACAGCAAGATAATGACCCAGAACATGCCTCCAGGCTATAGGGTTCATCCTACAGCAAGATAATGACCCAGAACATGCCTCCAGGCTATAGGGTTCATCCTACAGCAAGATAATGACCCAGAACATGCCTCCAGGCTATGGGGTTCATCCTACAGCAAGATAATGACCCCGAACATGCCTCCAGGCTATAGGGTTCATCCTACAGCAAGATAATGACCCAGAACATGCCTCCAGGCTATAGGGTTCATCCTACAGCAAGATAATGACCCAGAACATGCCTCCAGGCTATAGGGTTCATCCTACAGCAAGATAATGACCCAGAACATACCTCCAGGCTATAGGGTTCATCCTACAACAAGATAATGACCCAGAACACACCTCCAGGCTATAGGGTTCATCCTACAGCAAGATAATGACCCAGAACACACCTCCAGGCTATAGGGTTCATCCTACAGCAAGATAATGACCCAGAACACACCTCCAGGCTATAGGGTTCATCCTACAGCAAGATAATGACCCAGAACACACCTCCAGGCTATAGGGTTCATCCTACAGCAAGATAATGACCCAGAACACACCTCCAGGCTATAGGGTTCATCCTACAGCAAGATAATGACCCAGAACATGCCTCCAGGCTATAGGGTTCATCCTACCTGAAGATAATGACCCAGAACATGCCTCCAGGCTATAGGGTTCATCCTACAGCAAGATAATGACCCAGAACACTACCTCCAGGCTATAGGGTTCATCCTACAGCAAGATAATGACCCAGAACACACTTTCAGGCTATAGGGTTCATCCTACAGCAAGATAATGACCCAGAACACACCTCCAGGCTATAGGGTTCATCCTACAGCAAGATAATGACCCAGAACATACCTCCAGGCTATTGGGTTCATCCTACAGCAAGATAATGACCCAGAACACACCTCCAGGCTATAGGGTTCATCCTACAGCAAGATAATGACCCAGAACATACCTCCAGGCTACGTCAGAACTACCTTAGAGGAAAAGAACAAGACGGTAGGCTTCAAATCGTGGAATGGCCAGCACAGTCTCCAGACTTAAACCCCGTCGAGCTGGTTTGTGATGAACTGGGAAAAAGGGGGAAAGCAAAGCAACCTACAAGTGCAACACATTTGTGGGAGCTTCTGCAACAGTGTTGGGAAGAACTTTCTGAACAATATTTTATTTCCATTGTAGAAAATGTGTGTTCGGCTGTTATGTCAGCAAAAGGTGGCTACTTTTATCAAAAGTCAAAAATGTAGATACAATTTTGTTCAACAAAACTATTTCATGATTTCTTTTTTGTCTCCAATTGTCTATCTGTTCTATGCTTTAGTTTCAGAGTACATTAAGAGATTAAACTGTGTGAATTTCAATAAAAACTGGAAAAATTAGGTTCTAAAACTTTGGACCGGTAGTGTGTGTGTGTGTGTGTGTGTGTGTGTGTGTGTGTGTGTGTGTGTGTGTGTGCCTGTGCATGTGTCTGTCTGTCTCCATGGGTGTTGTTACAGATGTAGTAAATTCTCTACACTGTGACTCAACACATCACACCTCCGTATCCCTCGGCAACAGTGGAAGGGGAGGCCTGGCCGATAGGGGTCCTAGTGTCCCCCACCACATAAATACACATTGTAAAGATGACACTGTGTGACGTGTTGGACATTCATTCCCTGTCTTCTTTCTCTCTCTTGCTCCCCATCTCCTTTACCTCTCTCTCTCTCTCGCTCTCTCTCAATTCAATGTCAATTTAAGGGGCTTTATTGGCATGGGAAACAAATGTTAACATTGCTAAAGCAAGTGAAGTAGATCATGAACAAAACTGAAATCAACAGTACAAATTTACAGTAAACATTACACTCACAGAAGTTCCAAAATAATAAAGACATTTCAAATGTCATATTATGTGCAAATAGTTAAAGTACAAAAGGGAAAATAAATAAGCAGAAATATGGGTTGTATTTACAATGGTGTTTGTTCTTCACTGGTTGCAAAAGGTCATAAATCTTGCCGCTGTGATGGCACACAGTGGTATTTCACCCAATAGATAAGGGAGTTTATCAAAATTGTGTTTGTTATTAAATTCTTTGTTGGATCTGTGTAATCTGAGGGAAATATGGGTCTTTAATATGGTCATACATTTGGCAAGAGGTTAGGAAGTGCAGCTCGGTTTCCACCTCATTTTGTGGGCAGTGTGTCTTCTCTTGAGAGCAAGGCTATGCTCACTGAGTCTGTACATAATCAAAGCCTTCCTTAAGTTTTGGTCAGTTACCGTGGTCAGGCATTCTGCCATTGTGTACTCTCTGTTTAGGGCCAAATAGCATCATAGTTTGCACTGTTTATTGTTAATTCTTTGCAATCTGTCAAGTAATTATCTTTTAGTTCTCTCATGATTTGGTTGTGTTGCTGTCCTGGGGCTCTGTGGCGTCTGTTTGTGTTTGTGAACAGAGCCCCAGGACCAGCTTGCTTAGGGGACTCTTCTCCAGGTTCATCTCTCTGTAGGTGATGGCTTTGTTATGGAAGGTTTGGGAATCGCTTCCTTTTAGGTGATTGTAGAATTTAACTGCTCTTTTCTGCATTTTGATAATTAGCGGGTATCGACCTAATTCTGCTCTGCATGCATTATTTGGTGTTTTACATTGTACACTGAGGATATTTTTGCAGAATTCTGCATGCATAGTCTCAATTTGGTGTTTGTCCCATTTTGTGAATTATTGGTTGGTGAGCAGACCCCAGACCTCACAACCATAATGGGCAATGGGTTCTATGACTGATTCAAGTATTTTTTAGCCAGATTCTAATTGGTATGTCGAATTTTATGTTCCTTTTGATGGCATAGAAGGCCCTTCTTGCCTTGTCTCTCAGCTTGTTCACAGCTTTGTGGAAGTTATCTGTGGCGCTGATGTCTAGGCCGAGGTATGTATAGTTTTCGTGTGCTCTAGGGGCAATGCTGTCTAGAGGGAATTTGTATTTATGGTCCTGGCAACTGGACCTTTCTTGGAACACCATTATTTTTGTCTTACTGAGATTTACTGTCAGGGCCCAAGTCTGACAGAATCTGTGCAGAATATCTAGACGCTGCTGTAGGCCCTCATTGGTTGGGGACAGAAGCACTAGATCATCAGCAATCAGTAGACATTTGACTTCAGATTCTAGAAGGGTAGACTGTTCTTGTGCCCTCGCCAATTCGTTGATATATATGTTGAAGAGGGTGGGGCTTAAGCTGCATCCCTGTCTCACCCCACAGCGCTGTGGAAAGAAATGTGTGTGTTTTTGCCAATTTTAACCGCACACTTGTTGTTTGGTTAAAATTTGCAAAAAACGCACATTTCTTTCCACAGCGCTGTGGGGTGAGACAGGGATGCAACTCTCTCTCTCTCTGTCTGTCAAACCCAGTGGCTGGGGTAAACTCTATACTGTGCAATGTTGATTCACTGTAAGCACGAGAGTGGCACATATTGTGTGTGTGTGTGTGTGTGTGTGTATGTGCATGTGTCCATGCCTGCAGCTGTGTGTGTGTGTGTACACTATGAACTAATATATTCACTCTTATTAAAAGGTCTGTTCTGAATGAGTTATGGCTGCCAGACCCCCACTCTTTACATCATGATGAATTAGACAGAGGACACACACACACACACACATACACTCACACACACACACACACACACACACACACACACACACACACACACACACACACACACACACAAACACACACACACGACTTATTTAGCCGGCAGAGACCAACCCTCTGGGGGTCCTTTTCATCATCATTTCATTTATTTTCATTCCTTCATGATCCCTCAATCTCTCCCTCAGAGCAGGCAGCTGTCCCTCCCTCATAGAGTTCCACTCTCTCTCTCTCTATCATCCCCCTTCCTTCCTTCCTTCCTTCCTTCCTTCCTTCCTTCCTTCCTTCCTTCCTCTCTCTCTGTCTGTCTGTCATCCCCCTGTACAGTATCTCTCCCTCTATTCCTTCCCCCTTTCTCTCTGGACAGAGAGAGAGATGGCGATGGGGTCCAGATCTCAACCGAGGGCGGGATTCCAGCTTTAGTCTCTAAACCTGGCAACCCAGGCAGAAAACCTGACGCCACACTGGCAACCCGAGCGTGAAATGTCAGGTGACATTCTCCTTCTGTGGCCTGCACAACCCCCCCTCATATTTTGATCAGTGGTGCGAAAGTCTGTGTCCTTGTGTGTGTGTGTCTCTCACTTTCTTTCTCTGTCTGTTGACTTCTGTGCAATGTGTGGCAGTGCTTCCCCTACAGATGTATAGGCGGTGCCTCTCTCTGTTGGCCCTGCCTATAAGGATGAGTTGGGCTTCTATTGGTGCAATTGGTCATTTTCATGCCAGAGGATTTAGATGTTGCGTAAGGGGCCTGGGCACCCTGCCTGGATATTAAACTCAGGGAAAGACTGCTGTGTAGTTTAGTGTTTAGTGTAAAGCGGGAAGGGTATGTTATAGTCATGCATAGAGTGTATGCTGATTCATTGGAGAGGAGAGAGAGAGAGCAGTCGCTTGAGATGTGTGACCTATTTTCAGTAGAACCAACCGCATTCGTTCTGCATCAGCTCTGCCTCTCTCCGTCGCTCCGTCTCCCGTCTCGCTTGTCTCTCTTTTTCCTCCCCCACAATCTCCGATCTCTTCATCCCTGGTACATGCCCCCGGCCAGCCTCTCTCGCTCTCTTTCTCTCTCTCTCCCCTCTCTTTCGCTTTCCCCCTCTCTCTGTTTGAGAGTATGGGAGTAGTTCTCCATCTTTACAGCTGTCTTTCAAACTCACTACGAACACCAACTCCCAGTGTCCTCAGTTGTTTTCTCAACAAAAACACCATCTCCCAGCAACCTCAAGGTGCTAAAATCTAAAGGGTTAGGTATGGGGTTCCCGAGCGGCGCAGCGGTCTAAGGCACTGCATCTCAGTGCTAGAGGTGTCACTGCAGACCCTGGTTCGATTCCAGACTGTATCACAATCGGCCGTGATTGGGAGTCCCACAGGGCAGCACACAATAGGCCCAGCGTCATCCTGGTTAGGGTTTGGCCGGGGTAGACCGTCATTGTACATAAGAATTTGTTCTTAGCTGACTTGCCTCGTTATATAAAGGATAAATAAAGAAACATTTTTTGTTGTTATCCCATTTAGTAGGCTATTTTACACCTCCTTTCCTGTGCTGCTTATTTAGTCTGCTGTTTCCATGGCGCTCTGTCTCCATGGCGTTGCCATGGAGCCTGGTTGCCATGGCATTTCTGGGGTTTGACTGTAGTTTAATCCAAGATCAGAGAGAATGTGATAATTAGCCAACTGCTCGAAATTAGGCTTGAATACACACACTCACGCACGCACACACACACGCACGCACGCACGCATACACTCATGTACACAATACACACCCAGGTTAATCCGCCAGGCTGCTGCCTCTCTGTGTGTGATGGGGTCTAAGTTGCCATGGTGTGTTTTAGCTGGTTCAGAACAGTCTCAGATGAATCATTAATGTGTTCTGAGTCACAAGGGACCGAAAGGAGCTCCAGCTTTAAATAACCTGAACTGCACTGAATACGCAAATGGAAGTCATTATACTAATCATAACTAATCTACTACAATAGCTCAATAGACTCCCTAATGTGTGTGTGTGTGTGTGTGTGTTCACGGCCAGGTGTTTGGTACCAGTGGAACTAACCCTACTGGCC
>NC_092164.1:18367522-18402522 GCF_045791955.1 Oncorhynchus clarkii lewisi | reverse complement strand
CCAGGAGGACTATTAGAAGAGAATAGAAAAGTAGGAGCACGGAGAAAAACCACGCTGGTTGACTTGAACATACAAGACGAACTGGCACAGAGAGACAGGAAACACAGAGATAAATACACTGGGGAAAATAAGCAACACCTGGAGGGGGTGGAGACAATCACAAGGACAGGTGGAACAGATCAGGGTGTGACATGGCCATTCCTCAGTGATTATTAGCACCATTGATAGAAAAAGAAAATAGGCTTCACGAAAGGGTTCTTCTGCTGTCCCCATAGGGGAACCTTTTTGGGTTCAAGGTAGAACCCTTTTGAGTTCCATGTACGGTAGAACTCTCTGTGGAAAGGGTTCTACATGGAATCCAAAAGGGTTCTACCTGGAACCAAAATGTTTTTTCAAAGGGTTCTCTTATGGGAACAGCTGAATAACTCCTTAAGGTGTAGAATATAAATATATAATATATATAATTTATAATATAAATATATAATTCAAATACTGAGCTATAATGTTTGCTCCTAAAAAATTGACAAACTCTATTATTTAACACTAATACCATTTTTTTGAGAAAGAGATTTTGTTTGACAAGCAATAGAAACGATTCTCCAAAAGGTTGGGGTCAAAATGATTGACATCCCTGTTTTCAATACCCCGCCTTGCGAGGATAACGGCACCGAGCCTCTTTCTAAAATGTTTGATGAGTTAGAGAATATTTTGGAATGGATTTTAGACCATTCCTCCACACAGATTCCCTTCCAGATCCTTGATGTCCTTCGTCTGCGCTTTATGGACTGACCTCTTCAATGGGTTTCAAGTCCTAAGACTGAGTGTTGAATGTTGATTTCGTGGCCAGTTAACCATTTCTTTGTGGATTTTGATGTGTGCTTTGGGTTATTGTCTTTCTGGAAGATCCACTTTGCCACCAAGTTTCCAGCCTCCTGGCAGAGGCAATCAGGTTTTTATCGAAAATGTTCCGGTACTGGGTTAAGGTCATGATGCTGTTGACCTTAACAAGGGCCCCAAGGACCAGCGGAAGCATAATAGCCCCATAACATTAAAGATCCACCACCATACTTTACAGTAGGTCTGGGGTTCTGCTCTGCTTATGATTGGCCAAAGACCTCTATGTTCATGTCATCATATGTAAACACCTGGAGTTTGCTCAGTGAAATTACCACTTGGATTGGAACCAGTGTTTTTGGTAAAATGACATGAAATAGAGCTCTTTGGCCGCGCACACCAGTGGTGGGTTTGGTGTCGAAATACGAATGCAGGCTGTCAATCATTTCAGACCCCCACTGTTCATGCAATCAACAGTAACTGTAGCTAGTGGTAGAATATATACCTATCACATAAAGACCTCACAAAGTGTGTGTGGATTTGTCACTGGCCCCGGGTGTTCTACTCATAGTACAGGAGCGACACCCTTCAGTACAGCAGCTCCACCCCGAGCTACCCAGCTGGGTGTGTTTTCTGCCTGGTTAACTCCACAGCCTTTGTCGGGAGTGTATGTAAGTGTGTGTGTGTTGTCATGCGGGAGCAGGGGGTTGTCGGTGGGTGTGGGCCATCTGTTGCTAAAACAATAAGTCTCTTCTCCTCCTCTTCCTCCTCTCTCCACCCCTCTTTCTCTCACTCTTCTTTCAGATGTGCACATCTGGGCTGCGTTCAGTATGTTCTTACGTTCTGGATCGTTCAATTGAGCCGAAACGTTGCTGTACTGAACGACCAGTTCAAAACGGGGAGGGGTTGTGGAAATATATACAGCCATGGCCACTGCCCTTAAAATACTCCACACATTTCCTCAAGCCACACCTCGCCACACCCGTGAAACGGGAGCAAACGTAGCTCAAAGTCTGTTCAAGTGCCTACAAGGACGTTTTGGGGAAACGTGTCGTTCAGTACAAACCATTCCTCAACGTTGCAAATGTTCAAGCGAACGGAACGCACCTCAGGTATCCTTGATTTTTTCAGGGTCCTCCTTCTCTCACCCCCTACCCACCCACCCCTTCTATACCTCTCCCTCACCCCTCCCTCACCCTCACCCTCACCTACATTACATGTAATGCAGTGGTCCCCCTTTAACTTCCCTCTACCCTTCCTCTTCACCTCTTCACCCCCTTTGTAATACAGTAGTGTCCCCCCCTCCCCGTGTCAGGGTAGTGTAGGGGTCAGGGGTTAGAGGTCACTGACTGGCTGAAAGGTAGCTTTGTGTTCGAGGGACAGAATAAATATGACACTTTCACCACCTCTATCACCCTGTCTCTCTTTCTCCACCTCTATCACCCTGTCTCTCTTTCTCCACCACTATCACCCTGTCTCTCTTTCACCACCTCTATCACCCTGTCTCTCTTTCTCCACCTATATCACCCTGTCTCTCTTTCTCCACCTCTATCACCCTGTCTCTCTTTCTCCTCCTCGATCACCCTCTCTCTTTCTCCACCACTATCACCCTGTCTCTCTTTCACCACCTCTATCGCCCTGTCTCTCTTTCTCTACCTCTATCACCCTGTCTCTCTTTCTCCACCTCTATCACCCTGTCTCTCTTTCTCCACCTCTATCACCCTGTCTCTCTTTCTCCACCTCTATCACCCTGTCTCTCTTTCACCACCTCTCTCCTTCGCTCTACTACAGAGGACACGTATCTCTCTCCTTCTCTCTCTCTCCCTACCTCTCTACTACAGAGGACACGTATCTCTCTCCTTCTCTCTCTCCCTACCTCTCTACTACAGAGGACACGTATCTCTCTCCTTCTCTCTCTCCCTACCTCTCTACTACAGAGGACACGTATCTCTCTCCTTCTCTCTCTCTCCCTACCTCTCTACTACAGAGGACACGTATCTTTCTCCTTCTCTCTCTCCCTACCTCTCTACTACAGAGGACACGTATCTCTCTCCTTCTCTTCTGTCCCTTTATGTCTTTCTGTCTGACAAACACAGACTCTCTCTCTGGCCGACAGTGTTGTTGCTGTGTTAGAATGGTGGATCGGCATCAGGACCCAGCCGTGTCTCTCTGTGTTCCCCTCCAGCACATCTGAAACGTCTGTCTGAGAACACACACACACACACACACACACACACACACACACACAGACTAGAGAATATAGACTCTATATAGACGCTTGAAGAGCTAGTGTTTCTTACTGATTGGAACTTGTAGCTGTGGCATACAATATGGCTATAGCCACAATTCTACCTATGCACATGTAAGTTGGGCTTACGGTGTGTGTGTGTGTGTGTGTGTGTTGTCATGCAGGAGTAGGGGGTGGCCAAGGGGTGTGGGCCATCTGTTGCTAAAACAATGTGTCTCTCCTCCTCCTCTCTACAGCCGTTCTCTGCTGTGGCCTCTCCAACCCTCTGTAGCTATGTGTGTTTGGCCACATCAAAGTGATGCGTTTTTTGGGGTTTTGTTTGCATCATAATGCATCAAGGTACATTTTTTCTCCACTGAAAGGGCTTTATCTTGACCTCTAAACCTGACAGCTGACATCCACAATATGTTTTAGAGATTGTATTATCAGTGTAATAATGGACAAAGCATTGAGTGTGTACGATTCCTTTATCCTGGTGGGTGTTATAGTAACCGTGTGTGTGTGTGTGTGTTGCAGGGGGCCCGTGTGTGGGTCAAGGAGAAGGAGCAGCTGGTCCCCTCTACTGTCAGCTCCTGTGGAGACGGAACTCTGGTCCTCACTACCGACTATGGAGAGGTACAACACACACACGCACACACACACACACACACACACACACACACACACACACACACACACACACACACACACACACACACACACACACACACACACACAGATACGCACATATATAAAGCTGTTGTCCTGCCCAGCTCACCACCACTGGCCAAAATAATGGAATTAAATGTTTGTTTTAATCTAATTAAGAATGTGTGAATAATTCCCCCCACCTACACACACACACACACACAGCTCTGTGGATGTAATGGGTTATGATGGTTGTTGTAGAGTGTGTTTGGCTCCAGTTGGCAGCGTTTACATGGTGCTAATAATAGTACTCTGGTTTTCCTTCCAGAATATATACTTATTTTCTCTATCCACCATTCTCTCTATCTCTCTCTTTCCTCTCTCTCTCCCTCTCTCTCTCTCCTCTCTCCTCTATCGCTCTCTCTCTCTCTCTCTCTCTCTCTCTCTCTCTCTCTCCTCTCTCCTCTATCGCTCTCTCTCTCCTCTCTCCTCTCTCCCTCTCTCTCTCTCTATCTATCTCTCTATCTCTCTCTCTATCTCTCTCTCCTCTCTCTCTCCTCTCTCTCTCCCTCTCTCTCTCCCTCTCTCTCTCCTCTCTCCCTCTCTCCACCCCCCCCCCTCTCTCTCTCTCTCTCTCTCCCTCTCTCCTCTCTCCTCTCTCTCTCTCTCTCTCCCTATCTCTCCCTCTCTCTCTCTCTCTCTCCCTATCTCTCCTCTCTCCTCTCTCCTCTCCCTCTCTCCTCTCTCTCTCTCTCTCTCTCTCTCTCTCTCTCTCTCTCTCAATCTCTCCACCCCCCCCCCCCCTCTCTCTCTCTCTCTCTCTCTCTCTCTCTCTCTCTCTCTCTCTCTCTCTCTCTCTCTCTCTCTCTCCTATCTCTCCTCTCTCTCCTCTCTCTCCTTCTCCATTGAGTTTGATTTTAGTCCAGGACAAGGATGGGTCTGTTTCTGGGAAAGTGCCCCTTAAAGGTTAAGGGAGAGTAAAGGGCATTATGGTTGTCTAGTAAAACACCGTAAAGAGACAACAATTGGTGAAATGAACGCAGCTGAGTTACATTGTTGTCATCGATTAACCGCGTTCTAAAACGTGTGTATTTGTGCCGGACTGTCCGATCCTAGATCTGTGTTGAAGCCACCTAACTATGGGATGGGGACCGTCATTCTAGGTTACCATGGAAACGGCCAGAGAGTGACAGTGGAGGGATTCTCTGTATGTGTTCGTCTGTGATTGGCTGGCGGCGTCATCACATGGGTGCGTGTAGCACACACTGGATTGGCTTCCATCTCGGTGTCTGTGAGAACATCACACTGGACACACACACACACACACACACACACAGGCTATGTTAGAGCTGGGTTATACAGAGAGAAAGTAATGTGACCTGGATTTCAGCGGCAAGAGTGAAAGCTGCAGTGAGAGCTCACATGAGTACAGGATACGCTCCAGGGACCAGTCCACACACACACACACACACACACACACACACACACACACACACACACACACACCTGGATAGACAACCACATGTACACATACACACCTGCACCCGTAGAGTCTTCTGTTGTTTCTCCCCATCTCTCTCTCCCCATCTCTCTCTCCCTCTAACTCTCCCTCCATCTCTCCCTCCATCTCTCCCTCCATCTCTTTCTCCATCCCTCTCTCTCCATCTCTCTCTCCCTCACACACACTCATATTATGCTCTCTTAATCCACATCACTCTGCAGTTGACAGTGCAGCGAGACAGAGATGCAGTGTACATCTCTCTCTCTCTCTCTCTCTCTCTCTCTCTCTCTCTCTCTCTCTCTCTCTCTCCATATATGTTTCTCCCTCCACCATTTACAACCAGAGACACAAATTAGACTAAGTTAACCATGCTCCACTTCTCTCTCTCCCTCTCTCATTCTCTCTTCTTCACTTGCTCTGTCTTTCATTCTTGGCTCGTTCTCTCGCTCCTCTGTTTGTCTCTCTCATCATCCATTTTTAAACTATCCTAGTGTAGAAAATGTGGGGGGTTCTGCTGTGTGTGTGTGTGTGTGTGTGTGTGTGGGTGGGTGTGTGGGTGGGTGGATGTGTGTGTGTGTTATTCAATGATAAACTGAATCAACACACACACTCAGCCCACTCTAAAACACACCAGAGGGCAAAAGAACAGAAGGAGACATTTTATTCTACTCCTCTACAGTACTTCTACAGGCTCTTACTCAACAGTCTGAACACACACACCAACACACACACACACACACACACTGACCATTCACACAGGGAGCGGGGCTCGAGATTCAATCTGAAAGAGAGAAGGAGAAATTGAGTGGAGAAGGAGTGGGGGAAGGGGAAAGGAGAGTGGGAGGAGGAGGAGAGGGAGGAGAGGTAGCAGGGCCAGGCGAAGGAGAGAAATGAATGTAGTAGGAAAGAGGGGAGGCAGAGAGAGGAAGATATGAAAAGAAAGGAGGGATGGAAAGAAAAGGGAGAGGAACAAAAAAGATGGTTGAGAAGGAAATGGACCCAGGGACTAAGAACTGAGGAAGATAGGTGAGTGTATATGCAGAGGAACAGAGAGAGAGGGCGAAGAGGGAGAAGAGAGAGAGGGAGAAAAGAGAGAAGGAGATGAGAGAGAGGGAGAAGAGAGAGAAGGAGAAGAGAGAGAAGGAGAAAAGAGAGAGGGAGAAGATAGAGTGGGGGAGAGAGAGAGAGAAGAGAGAGAGAGAGGGGGAGAGAGAGAAGGGGGAGAGAGAGAAGGAGAAGAGAGAGAGGGGGGAGAGAGAGAAGGGGGAGAGTGAAGGAGAAGAGAAAGAAGGGGGAGAGAGAAGGAGAAGAGAGAGAAGAGAGAGAGAGGGAGAAGAGAGAGAAGGGAGAGATGGAAGGAGAAGAGTGAGAAGGAGAAGGGGGGGAGAGAAGGAGAAGAGAGGAATAGAGAGAGGGAGAAGAGAGAAATAGAGAGAGGTGAGAGAGAGGGAGAAGAGGGAGGGGGAGAGAGAAGGAAAAGAGCGAGAAGGAGAAGAGAGAGAAGGGGGAGAGAGTGAAGAGCGATAGAGAGAGAGAGAAGGAGAAGAGAGAGAGAGAAGGAGAAGAGCGAGAAGGAGAAAAGAGAGAGGGAGGAGAGAGAGAGGGGAGAGAGAGAGAGAGAGAAGAGATGGAGGGAGAGGGAGAGAGAGAGAAGGGGGAGAGAGAGACGGAGAAAAGAGAGAAGGAGAAAAGAGAGAGGGAGGAGAGAGAGAGAAGAAATGGAGGGAGAGGGAGAGAGAGAGAAGGGAGAGAGAGATGGAGAAAAGAGAGAAGGAGAAAAGAGAGAGGGAGGAGAGAGAGAAGGAGAAAAGAGAGAAGGAGGAGAGAGAGAAGGAGAAAAGAGAGAAGGAGGAGAGAGAGAAGGAGAAAAGAGAGAAGGAGGAGAGAGAGAAGGAGAAAAGAGAGAGGGAGGAGAGAGAGAAGGAGAAGAGAGAGAAGGAGAAAAGAGAGAAGGAGAAGAGAGAGAAGGAGAAAAGAAAGAAGGAGAAAAGAGAGGAGGAGAGAGAGAGAAGGAGAAAAGAGAGAGGGAGGAGAGAGAGAAGGAGAAGAGAGAGAAGGAGAAGAGAGAGAAGGAGAAAAGAGAGAGGGGAGAGAGAGAGAAGAGAGGGAGGGAGAGAGAAGAGAGGGAGGGAGAGAGAGAAGGGGTGAGAGAGAAGAGAGAGAGAGGGGGAGGGAGAGGAAGAAGAGAGAGAAGGGGGAGGTAGAGAAAGAAGAGGGAGAAGAGAGAGAAGGAGAAAAGACAGAGAAGAGAGAGAGCGGGAGAAGAGAGAGAGGGGGAGAGAAGAAGAAGAGAGAGAAAGGGGAGAAAGCGAAGGAGAAGAGAGGAATGGAGAGAGGGAGAAGAGAGAGAAAGAGAAGAGTGAGAAGGAGAAGGGGGGAGAGAGAAGGAGAAGGAGAAGAGAGGAATAGAGAGAGGGAGAAGAGAGAGAAGGAGAAGAGAGAGAAGGAGAAGATAGAGAAGGAGAAGAGCGAGAAGGAGAAGGGGAGAGAGAGAAGGAGAAGAGAGGAATAGAGAGAGGGAGAAGAGAGAGGGGGAGAAGAGAGAGAAGGAGAAAAGAGAGAAGGAGAAGATAGAGAAGGAGAAGAGAGAGAAGGGGGAGAGTGGATTTATAGAAGAATATAGTGAGAGAGAGAAGAGGGAAGAGATTTAGCCGAAGCTAATGGACTAGTATAATCTGTGAAAGTGGCCCTCTCTCTCTCTGTGTGTGTGTGTGTGTGTGTGTGTGTCTTTACTCCCTCTCTCTCTATATGTTATCCAGTGTGATGTTCTCACAGACACAGAGATGGAAGCCAATCCAGTTATCTGATGGAATTAGTCACTTTACTACTCTACTCTTCCCAGTAAGACCATATAATCCTATATTAGAGACAGAGAGAGACACAGAGGGGAGAGAGAGAGAGAGAGACAGACAGAGAGGGGGGAGAGAGAGAGAGAGACAGGGGAGAGAGAGAGAGAGACAGGGGAGAGAGAGAGAGAGACAAACAGACAGGAGAGAGAGAGAGAGACAAACAGACAGGGGGGAGAGAGAGAGAGAGACAGACAGACAGGGGAAAGAGAGAGAGAGACGGACAGGGGAGAGAGAGAGAGAGACAGAGAGAGACAGACAGACAGGGGAGAGAGAGAGAGAGAGAGAGAGAGAGAGACAGACAGACAGACAGACAGGGGAGAGAGAGAGAGACAGACAGGGGAGAGGGAGAGACAGAGAGAGACAGACAGACAGACAGACAGGGGAGAGAGAGAGAGAGAGACAGACAGACAGACAGACAGACAGGGGAGAGAGAGAGAGACAGGCAGACAGGGGAGAGAGACAGACAGACAGACAGACAGGGGAGAGAGAGAGAGAGACAGACAGGGGAGAGAGAGAGAGAGAGACAGACAGGGGAGAGAGAGAGAGAGACAGACAGACAGACAGACAGACAGACAGACAGACAGACAGGGGAGAGAGAGAGAGACAGACAGACAGACAGACAGACAGACAGACAGACAGACAGACAGACAGACAGACAGGGGAGAGAGAGAGATTAAAATGTAAAAGGTTTGGTGATGTGCTATTACACTACTACCTCCCTGGCACAACACACAATATGTGAGTGTGTACGAGGTGTGTGTGTTATCTCCATATGTATGCAGCTGTGTGAGCCATGAATAACATGCGTGTGAACCCATAACACAACACATGGACAGGCGTTTCTCTCCAATGCGCGCACACACACACACACACACACACACACACACACACACACACACACACACACACGGCTCACACAGAGGCGTTCCTCTCCCATGCTGGGAAGGAGAGGAGAACGAGAGGGGTAGAGACATGGAGATTGTAGTGATGAAGACAGGAAAATAAGATGAGAGAGATGTGGAGAGGACAGAGAGATATGGAGAAATATGTGGAGAGGACAGAGAGATATGGAGAGATATGTGGAGAGGACAGAGAGATATGGAGAGAGATGTGGAGAGGACAGAGAGATATGGAGAGAGATGTGGAGAGGACAGAGAGATATGGAGAGAGATGAGGGGATGACAGAGAGATATGGAGAGAGATGTGGAGAGGACAGAGACATATGAGGAGAGATGAGGGGAGGACAGAGAGATGTGGAGAGAGATGTGGGGAGGGCAGAGAAATATGGAGAGAGATGTGGGGAGGACAGAGATATGTGGGGAGGACAGAGAGATGTGGAGAGAGATATGGGGAGGACAGAGAGATATGGAGAGAGATGTGGGGAGGACAGAGGTATGGAGAGAGATGTGGGGAGGACAGAGAGATATGGAGAGAGATGTGGGGAGGACAAAGAGATATGTAGATAGATGTGGGGAGGACAGAGAGATATGGAGAGAGATGTGGAGAGGACAGAGAGATATGGAGAGATATGTGGAGAGGACAGAGAGATGTGGAGAGATATGTGGGGAGGACAGAGAGATATGGAGAGAGATGTGGGGAGGACAGAGGTATGGAGAGAGATGTGGGGAGGACAGAGAGATATGGAGAGAGATGTGGGGAGGACAAAGAGATATGGAGATAGATGTGGGGAGGACAGAGAGATATGGAGAGAGATGTGGAGAGGACAGAGAGATATGGAGAGATATGTGGAGAAGACAGAGAGATATGGAGAGAGATGTGGAGAGAGATGTGGAGAGGACAGAGAGATATGGAGAGAGATGTGGAGAGGACAGAGAGATATGGAGAGAGATGTGGAGAGGACAGAGAGATATGGAGAGAGATGAGGGGATGGCAGAGAGATATGGAGAGAGGACAGAGAGATATAGGGAGAGAGATGTGGAGAGGACAGAGAGATATGGAGAGAGATGTGGAGAGGACAGAGAGATATGGAGAGAGATGTGGAGAGGACAGAGCGATATGGAGAGAGATGTGGAGAGGACAGAGAGATATGGAGAGACGACAGAGAGATATGGAGAGGACAGAGAGATATGTGGAGAGGACAGAGAGATATGGAGAGAGATGTGGAGAGGACAGAGAGATATGGAGAGAGATGTGGAGAGGACAGAGAGATATGGAGAGAGATGTGGAGAGGACAGAGATATATGGAGAGAGATGAGGGGAGGACAGAGAGATATGGAGAGAGATGTGGAGAGGACAGAGAGATATGGAGAGAGATGAGGGGAGGACAGAGAGAGATGTGGAGAGGACCGAGAGATATGGAGAGAGATGTGGAGAGGACAGAGAGATATGGAGAGAGATGTGGAGAGGACAGAGAGATATGGAGAGAGATGTGGGGAGGACAAAGAGATATGTAGATAGATGTGGGGAGGACAGAGAGATATGGAGAGAGATGTGGAGAGGACAGAGAGATATGGAGAGATATGTGGAGAGGACAGAGAGATGTGGAGAGATATGTGGGGAGGACAGAGAGATATGGAGAGAGATGTGGGGAGGACAGAGGTATGGAGAGAGATGTGGGGAGGACAGAGAGATATGGAGAGAGATGTGGGGAGGACAAAGAGATATGGAGATAGATGTGGGGAGGACAGAGAGATATGGAGAGAGATGTGGAGAGGACAGAGAGATATGGAGAGATATGTGGAGAAGACAGAGAGATATGGAGAGAGATGTGGAGAGAGATGTGGAGAGGACAGAGAGATATGGAGAGAGATGTGGAGAGGACAGAGAGATATGGAGAGAGATGTGGAGAGGACAGAGAGATATGGAGAGAGATGAGGGGATGGCAGAGAGATATGGAGAGAGGACAGAGAGATATAGAGAGAGAGATGTGGAGAGGACAGAGAGATATGGAGAGAGATGTGGAGAGGACAGAGAGATATGGAGAGAGATGTGGAGAGGACAGAGCGATATGGAGAGAGATGTGGAGAGGACAGAGAGATATGGAGAGACGACAGAGAGATATGGAGAGGACAGAGAGATATGTGGAGAGGACAGAGAGATATGGAGAGAGATGTGGAGAGGACAGAGAGATATGGAGAGAGATGTGGAGAGGACAGAGAGATATGGAGAGAGATGTGGAGAGGACAGAGATATATGGAGAGAGATGAGGGGAGGACAGAGAGATATGGAGAGAGATGTGGAGAGGACAGAGAGATATGGAGAGAGATGAGGGGAGAACAGAGAGAGATGTGGAGAGGACCGAGAGATATGGAGAGAGATGTGGAGAGGACAGAGAGATATGGAGAGAGATGTGGAGAGGACAGAGAGATATGGAGAGAGATGTGGAGAGGACAGAGAGATATGGAGAGAGATGTGGAGAGGACAGAGAGATATGGAGAGAGATGTGGAGAGGACAGAGAGATATGGAGAGAGATGAGGGGAGGACAGAGAGATATGGAGAGAGATGTGGAGAGGACCGAGAGATATGGAGAGAGATGAGGGGAGGACAGAGAGATGTGGAGAGAGATGTGGAGAGGACAGAGAGATATGGAGAGATATGTGGAGAGGACAGAGAAATGTGGAGAGATATGTGGGGAGGACAGAGAGATATGGAGAGAGATGTGGAGAGGACGGAGAGATATGAGGAGAGATGAGGGGAGGACAGAGAGATGTGGAGAGAGATGTGGGGAGGGTAGAGAAATATGAAGAGAGATGTGGGGAGGACAGAGATATGTGGGGAGGACAGAGAGATGTGGAGAGAGATATGGGGAGGACAGAGAGATATGGAGAGAGATGTGGGGATGACAGAGGTATGGAGAGAGATGTGGGGAGGACAGAGAGATATGGAGAGAGATGTGGAGAGGACAGAGAGATATGGAGAGATATGTGGAGAGGACAGAGAGATGTGGAGAGATATGTGGGGAGGACAGAGAGATATGGAGAGAGATGTGGGGAGGACAGAGGTATGGAGATAGATGTGGGGAGAACAGAGAGATATGGAGAGAGATGTGGGGAGGACAAAGATATATGAGAGAGAGAGAGAGACAGACAGGGGAGAGAGAGAGAAAGAGAGAGACAGACAGGGGAGAGAGAGAGACAAACAGACAGGGGAGAGAGAGAGAGAGAGAGAGAGACAGGGGAGAGAGAGACAGACAGGGGAGAGAGAGAGACAAACAGACAGGGGAGAGAGAGAGAGACACAAACAGACAGGGGGGAGAGAGAGAGAGAGACAGACAGACAGGGGAAAGAGAGAGAGAGAGAGACGGACAGGGGAGAGAGAGAGACAGAGAGAGACAGACAGACAGGGGAGAGAGAGAGAGAGAGAGACAGACAGACAGACAGACAGACAGACAGACAGACAGACAGGGGAGAGAGAGAGAGACAGACAGGGGAGAGGGAGAGACAGAGAGAGACAGACAGACAGACAGGGGAGAGAGAGAGAGAGAGAGAGAGAGAGAGAGAGAGAGAGAGAGAGAGAGAGAGAGACAGACAGACAGACAGACAGACAGACAGACAGGGGAGAGAGAGAGACAGGCAGACAGGGGAGAGAGACAGACAGACAGACAGACAGACAGGGGAGAGAGAGAGAGAGACAGACAGGGGAGAGAGAGAGAGAGAGACAGACAGGGGAGAGAGAGAGAGAGAGAGAGACAGACAGACAGACAGACAGACAGACAGACAGACAGGGGAGAGAGAGAGAGACAGACAGACAGACATACAGACAGACAGACAGACAGACAGACAGACAGACAGACAGACAGACAGACAGATATGGAGAAATATGTGAGAAATATGTGGAGAGGACAGAGAGATATGGAGAGATATGTGGAGAGGACAGAGAGATATGGAGAGAGATGTGGAGAGGACAGAGAGATATGGAGAGAGATGAGGGGTTGACAGAGAGATATGGAGAGAGATGTGGAGAGGACAGAGAGATATGGAGAGAGATGAGGGGAGGACAGAGAGATGTGGAGAGGACAGAGAGATATGGAGAGAGATGTGGGGAGGACAGAGATATGTGGGGAGGACAGAGAGATATATGGAGAGAGATGAGGGGAGGACAGAGAGATATGGAGAGAGATGTGGAGAGGACAGAGAAATATGGAGAGAGATGAGGGGATGACAGAGAGATATGGAGAGAGATGTGGAGAGGACAGAGAGATATGAGGAGAGATGAGGGGAGGACAGAGAGATGTGGAGAGAGATGTGGGGAGGGCAGAGAAATATGGAGAGAGATGTGGGGAGGACAGAGAGATGTGGAGAGAGATATGGGGAGGACAGAGAGATATGGAGAGAGATGTGGGGAGGACAGATAGATATGGAGAGAGATGTGGAGAGGACAGAGAGATATGGAGAGAGATGTGGAGATGACAGAGAGATATGGAGAGAGATGTGGAGAGGACAGAGAGATATGGAGAGAGATGTGGGGAGGACAGAGATATGTGGGGAGGACAGAGAGATATATGGAGAGAGATGAGGGGAGGACAGAGAGATATGGAGAGAGATGTGGAGAGGACAGAGAAATATGGAGAGAGATGAGGGGATGACAGAGAGATATGGAGAGAGATGTGGAGAGGACAGAGAGATATGAGGAGAGATGAGGGGAGGACAGAGAGATGTGGAGAGAGATGTGGGGAGGGCAGAGAAATATGGAGAGAGATGTGGGGAGGACAGAGAGATGTGGAGAGAGATATGGGGAGGACAGAGAGATATGGAGAGAGATGTGGGGAGGACAGAGGTATGGAGAGAGATGTGGGGAGGACAGAGAGATATGGAGAGAGATGTGGGGAGGACAAAGAGATATGTAGATAGATGTGGGGAGGACAGAGAGATATGGAGAGAGATGTGGAGAGGACAGAGAGATATGGAGAGATATGTGGAGAGGACAGAGATATGTGGAGAGATATGTGGGGAGGACAGAGAGATATGGAGAGAGATGTGGGGAGGACAGAGGTATGGAGAGAGATGTGGGGAGGACAGAGAGATATGGAGATAGATGTGGGGAGGACAGAGAGATATGGAGAGAGATGTGGAGAGGACAGAGAGATATGGAGAGAGATGTGGAGATGACAGAGAGATATGGAGAGAGATGTGGAGAGGACAGAGAGATATGGAGAGAGATGTGGAGAGGACAGAGAGATATGGAGAGAGATGAGGGGATGACAGAGAGATATGGAGAGAGATGAGGAGAGGACAGAGAGATATAGGGAGAGAGATGTGGAGAGGACAGAGAGATATGGAGAGAGATGTGGAGAGGACAGAGAGATATGGAGAGAGATGTGGAGAGGACAGAGAGATATGGAGAGATATGTGGAGAGGACAGAGAGATGTGGAGAGATATGTGGGGAGGACAGAGAGATATGGAGAGAGATGTGGGGAGGACAGAGGTTTGGAGAGAGATGTGGGGAGGACAGAGAGATATGGAGAGAGATGTGGGGAGGACAAAGAGATATGTAGATAGATGTGGGGAGGACAGAGAGATATGTAGAGAGATGTGGAGAGGACAGAGAGATATGGAGAGAGATGTGGAGAGGACAGAGAGATATGGAGAGATATGTGGAGAGGACAGAGAGATATGGAGAGATATGTGGAGAGGACAGAGATATATGGAGAGAGATGTGGAGAGGACAGAGAGATATGGAAAGAGATGTGGAGAGGACAGAGAGATATGGAGAGAGATGAGGGGATGACAGAGAGATATGGAGAGAGATGAGGAGAGGACAGAGAGATATAGGGAGAGAGATGTGGAGAGGACAGAGAGATATGGAGAGAGATGTGGAGAGGACAGAGAGATATGGAGAGAGATGTGGAGAGGACAGAGAGATATGGAGAGAGATGTGGAGAGGACAGAGAGATATGGAGAGACGACAGAGAGAGATGGAGAGAGATGTGGAGAGGACAGAGAGATATGTGGAGAGATATGTGGAGAGGACAGAGAGATATGGAGAGACGACAGAGAGATATGGAGAGAGATGTGGAGAGGACAGAGAGATATGTGGAGAGGACAGAGAGATATGGAGAGAGATGTGGAGAGGACAGAGAGATATGGAGAGAGATGTGGAGAGGACAGAGAGATATGGAGAGAGATGTGGAGAGGACAGAGATATATGGAGAGAGATGAGGGGAGGACAGAGAGATATGGAGAGAGATGTGGAGAGGACAGAGAGATATGGAGAGAGATGAGGGGAGGACAGAGAGATATGGAGAGAGATGTGGAGAGGACAGAGAGATATGAGGAGAGATGTGGAGAGGACAGAGAGATATGGAGAGAGATGTGGAGAGGACAGAGAGATATGGAGAGAGATGTGGAGAGGACCGAGAGATATGGAGAGAGATGAGGGGAGGACAGAGAGATATGGAGAGAGATGTGGAGAGGACAGAGAGATATGGAGAGAGATGAGGGGAGGACAGAGAGATGTGGAGAGAGATGTGGAGAAGACAGAGAGATATGGAGAGAGATGAGGGGATGACAGAGAGATATGGAGAGAGATGTGGAGAGGACGGAGAGATATGAGGAGAGATGAGGGGGGGACAGAGAGATGTGGAGAGAGATGTGGGGAGGGCAGAGAAATATGGAGAGAGATGTGGGGTGGACAGAGATATGTGGGGAGGACAGAGAGATGTGGAGAGGACAGAGAGATATGGAGAGAGATGAGGGGATGACAGAGAGATATGGAGAGAGATGTGGAGAGGACGGAGAGATATGAGGAGAGATGAGGGGAGGACAGAGAGATGTGGAGAGAGATATGGGGAGGACAGAGAGATATGGAGAGAGATGTGGGGAGGACAGAGGTATGGAGAGAGATGTGTGGAGGACAGAGAGATATGGAGAGAGATGTGGAGAGGACAGAGAGATATGGAGAGATATGTGGAGAGGACAGAGTGATGTGGAGAGATATGTGGGGAGGACAGAGAGATATGGAGAGAGATGTTGGGAGGACAGAGGTATGGAGAGAGATGTGGGGAGGACAGAGAGATATGGAGAGAGATGTGGGGAGGACAAAGATATATGGAGATAGATGTGGGGAGGACAGAGAGATATGGAGAGAGATGTGGAGAGGACAGAGAGATATGGAGAGAGATGTGGAGAGGACAGAGAGATATGGAGAGAGATGTGGAGAGGACAGAGAGATATGGAGAGAGATGTGGAGAGGACAGAGAGATATGGAGAGAGATGTGGAGAGGACAGAGAGATATGGAGAGAGATGTGGAGAGGACAGAGAGATATGGAGAGACGACAGAGAGATATGGAGAGAGATGTGGAGAGGACAGAGAGATATGTGGAGAGGACAGAGAGATATGGAGAGAGATGTGGAGAGGACAGAGAGATATGTGGAGAGGACAGAGAGATATGGAGAGAGATGTGGAGAGGACAGAGAGATATGGAGAGAGATGTGGAGAGGACAGAGAGATATGGAGAGAGATGTGGAGAGGACAGAGTGTGTGTGTGTGTGTGTGTGTGTGTGTGTGCGTAACTTTGTGTCTACAGATGTTGGATCTTAATTTGAGCCAGTTTCACATAGCAGGAAAATAATCTTTCAGCAACAGGAAACGGAACGTAGATATCCAACACTGGAGAATTAGGAGTAGATATCTGGTCTCTCTCTCACACACACACACACACACTCAGGGGGTGGCTGTGCCCTATGACTGCATCCACCTCAGATCAGACAATGTTCAATCCCCTTATAAAACCCAGGCAGTCGGGTCAAATACCAACCAGACGTCTGGGAACCGACTGAGTTGACATATGAACATCCTGGGATTCTATAGGACTTCTGTTGTCAGATGAGACGTCAGCCGTGGAATGAATGAAGGAGCTTTTCATGGAAATAACATGTCAATCATGTACTGTTACCGCATTATACTGCATTGTACTGCATTGTACTGTGCAGTGGCTATACTGATATCAGGGTCAGTCTCCGCTTGGACTCCTCACCTCCTCCTCTCCTCTCCTTCATGACCACTGTTAGATGAAAGGACTGGTAGGTGTACATGGCCTACCAGACCAGGCATCATGGAGAAAAGGATCTCACCTCCTCCCCTCTCCTCCTCTCCTCTCCTCTCCTCCTCTCCTCTCCTTCATAACCACTGTTAGATGAAAGGACTGGTAGGTGTACATGGCCTACCAGACCAGGCATCATGGAGAAAATTATCTCTCTCTCTCTCCCTCCTTTGGTCTCTCCTTCTTTTCCTCTCCCTCATTCGACTGGGCTCCCTTCCCCTCTTGTCCCCTTCTCTCCAGTTGCCATGGAAACTGATGACATAGATGTGGGGGCTCGGCTCTTCCACATGCAGAAGGAACGAGAGAGAGAGAGATAGAGAGAGAGAGAGAGAGAGAGAGAGAGAGATAGATAGAGAGAGAGCGATTACACTACATGACCAAAAGTATGTGGACACCTGCTCATCTCATTCTGAAATCGCGGGCATTAATATTAATATGGAGTTGGTCCCCCTGATGTTGGGCGATTAGGCCTGGCTTGCAGTCGCCGTTCCAATTCAGCCCAAAGGTGTTCGATGGGGTTGAGGTTAGCACTCTGTACAGGCCAGTCAAGTTCTTCCACATCGATCTCGACAAAGCATTTCTGTATGGACCTCGCTTTGTGCATTGTCATGCTGGAACAGGAAAGGGGGATACCTAGTCAGTTGTACAACTGAATGCATTCAACTGAAATGTGTCTTCCACATTTAACCCAACCACTCTGAATCAGAGAGGTGCAGGGGGGCTGCCATACAACATCCACGGTGCCCGGGGAACAGTGGGTTAACTGCCTTGTTCAGGGGCAGAATGACAGCTTGGGGATTCGATCCAGCAACCTTTCGGTTACTGGCCCAACACTCTAACCGCTAGGCTACTTGCCGAGGGCCTTCCCCAAACTGTTGGCACAAAGTTGGGAAGCACAGAATTGTCTAGAATATCATTGTATGCTGTAGCGTTAAGATTTCCCTTCACTGGAACTAAGGAGCCTGAACCATGAAAAACAGCCCCTCATCTGTCAGACTGCCAGGTGGTGAACCGTGATTCATCATTCCAGAGAACGCGTTTCCACTGCCCCAGAGTGCAACGGCGGCGAGCTTTACGCCACTTCAGCCGACGCTTGGTATTGTGCATGGTGATCTTAGGCTTGTGTGTGGCTGCTCGGCCATGGAAACCCATTTCATGACGCTCCTGACGAACGTCTTGTGCCGACGGCCGTCTTGTGCACTGGGCGGTCCCGTTCTGTGAGCTTGTGCGGCCTACCACTTCGCGGCTAAGCCGTTGTTGCTCCTCAACGTTTCTACCTCACAATAACAGCACTTACAGTTGACCGGGGCAGCTCTAGCAGGGCAGACATTTGACAAACTAACTTGTTGGAAAGATGGCATCCTATGACGGTGCCTCGTTGAAAGTCACTGAGCTTTTCAGTAAGAGTATGAGTATATTATTAGTGACAGATGTCATGGCAGGGTACAGAGCAGGGCAAGGAAAGACAAGTGAATGAGAGGGTGTAGAATGTCTGTAGAAGGAGCCGCAGGGGACGGAGGTATTTGTTGCATCGTAATGTCCCTGAAAAGAGAATCTGTCTTAAGGACATGGTTTACATGGGTATTTACCAACCCATTGTACTATGAGCCAACGCAACAACAATACACTAGTGGAAGGGCCTTAGCAACGCACCCTCAATGCACCAGTGGAAGGGCCTTAGCAACACACCCTCAATGCACCAGTGGAAGGGCCTTAGCAACACACCCTCAATGCACCAGTGGAAGGGCCTTAGCAACACACCCTCAATACACCAGTGGTAGGGCCTAAGCAACACACCCTCAATAAACCAGTGGAAGGGCCTTAGCAACACACCCTCAATACACCAGTGGAAGGGCCTTAGCAACACACCCTCAATACACCAGTGGAAGGGCCTTAGAAACACACCCTCAATACACCAGTGGAAGGGCCTTAGCAACACACCCTCAATACACCAGTGGAAGGGCCTTAGCAACACACCCTCAATACACCAGTGGAAGGGCCTTAGCAACACACCCTCAATACACCAGTGGAAGGGCCTTAGCAACACACCCTCAATACACCAGTGGAAGGGCCTTAGAAACACACCCTCAATACACCAGTGGAAGGGCCTTAGCAACACACCCTCAATACACCAGTGGAAGGGCCTTAGCAACACACCCTCAATACACCAGTGGAAGGGCCTTAGAAACACACCCTCAATACACCAGTGGAAGGGCCTTAACAACACACCCTCAATACACCAGTGGAAGGGCCTTAGAAACACACCCTCAATACACCAGTGGAAGGGCCTTAGCAACACACCCTCAATACACCAGTGGAAGGGCCTTAGCAACACACCCTCAATACACCAGTGGAAGGGCCTTAGCAACACACCCTCAATACACCAGTGGAAGGGCCTTAGCAACACACCCTCAATACACCAGTGGAAGGGCCTAAGAAACACACCCTCAATACACCAGTGGAAGGGCCTTAGCAACACACCCTCAATACACCAGTGGAAGGGCCTTAGAAACACACCCTCAATACACCAGTGGAAGGGCCTTAGCAACACACCCTCAATACACCAGTGGAAGGGCCTTAGCAACACACCCTCAATACACCAGTGGAAGGGCCTTAGCAACACACCCTCAATACACCAGTGGAAGGGCCTTAGCAACACACCCTCAATACACCAGTGGAAGGGCCTTAGCAACACACCCTCAATGCACCAGTGGAAGGGCCTTAGCAACACACCCTCAATACACCAGTGGAAGGGCCTTAGCAACACACCCTCAATACACCAGTGGAAGGGCCTTAGCAACACACCCTCAATACACCAGTGGAAGGGCCTTAGCAACACACCCTCAATACACCAGTGGAAGGGCCTTAGCAACACACCCTCAATACACCAGTGGAAGGGCCTTAGCAACACACCCTCAATACACCAGTGGAAGGGCCTTAGCAACACACCCTCAATACACCAGTGGAAGGGCCTTAGCAACACACCCTCAATACACCAGTGGAAGGGCCTAAGCAACACACCCTCAATACACCAGTGGTGCTCATTTCCTGTTCAAGGAATTGCAAGAACTGAAAATACCTCTCTTTCTCGATTCATGAATTGGAATTTAACTGAAATGAGGCTAAATGTCATTGACTCCAACTGTGCAATACATACATACTTTGCATTGCATCTCTAATATGTATCTCTCTCCCTCTCTCTCTCTCTCTCCCCCTCCTCTTTCTTTCTCTCCCCTCCTCTCTCTTTCTCTCACTCCCACCTCCCCTCCTCTCTCTCTTTCTCTCACTCCCACCTCCCCTCCTCTCTCTCTCTCTCCACTCCCCCTTTCTCTCTCCACCCCCTCTCTCTCTCCACTCCCCCCTCTCTCTCCGCTCCCCCCTTTCTCTCCACTCCCCCTCTCTCTCCCCCCTCCTCTTTATTTCTTTCTCTCCCCCCTCCCCTCCCCTCTCTCTCCCCCCTCCCCTCTCTCTCCCCCCTCCCCTCTCTGTCTCTCTGTCCCCCCCATCCTCTCTAGGTATTGTATCTCCAGCAGGCTGAGGTGTCTAGAGAGAGAGTGTACGCTATGCATCAGTCCAGTATAGATGGGGTGGAGGACATGTCCACTCTGGCAGAACTACACGAAGCTGCCATCATGCACAACCTCTACCAGCGCTACCAGAAGGACAGCATCTATGTAAGTCACACACTAACACACACACACACACACACACACACACACACACACACACACACATGCGTGTGCTATACAATGAATGCCTCCCCTCCTCTTCCGGTAATCTCCTGGCTAAAGGCTTTTGACAGGAAACACAAATCAACTTATATCATCGCTTCTTCTGAGCGTCTGTGCGTGTGTGTGTGTGTGTGTGTGTGTGTGTCTGGGGAGGTGGTCTATAAATTACACACTCTTACAGTAATGTAGCGCAAAAGGTGACGTCAAAGCACAACACATGGTTACTAGCTAAGTAGTTCACATCTGCTTTACTGGCACCCAGCCTCAGCCCTACTACCCATAATGCACCTCTCCACAGTGGTATACAACATTACTGTGTTATGGGGAAAGATTTGAAATCATTAATCGACAGAATCATGAATTGACAGGCAGACAGACACAGAACATAGAAGGAAACATGGATTAAAGGACACAGAGACACACAGAGTGACCTAATGTAGATGAGGGGACACACTGTGTGTGTCTGTGTGAGACAGGGGGCACGGCGGATGACCTTATCGAGATGATGAGGAGGGATTTCCTTTAAGCTGATCGCATTAGTTCACCCGGTGTGCTGGTCAGGTTTCTGTGTCAGTGTGTGTGTGTGTGTGTGTGTGTACACGCGCACGTGTGTGTGTGTCAGAGAATATGCGGAGCACAGAATATGATCCGATGTGAGGCTTGCTGACTTGATGTGTCAGCTGAACGTAAGGGAAGTAAACAAGGACAACTGCTATTTTCTAATACTCCAAAATGGCTGCCCTCCTCTCTCTGCTCTCCTCTCTCCGCTCTCCAGCTCTGTTCTCTCCTCTCTCCGCTCTCCAGCTCTGTTCTCTCCTCTCTCCGCTCTCCTGCTCTGTTCTCTCCTCTCTCCGCTCTCCTCTCTCAGCTCTCCAGCTCTGTTCTCTCCTCTCTCCGCTCTCCTCTCTCAGCTCTCCAGCTCTGTTCTCTCCTCTCTCCGCTCTCCAGCTCTGTTCTCTCCTCTCTCCTCTCTCCTCTCTCCGCTCTCCAGCTCTGTTCTCTCCTCTCTCCGCTCTCCAGCTCTGTTCTCTCCTCTCTCCTCTCTCCGCTCTCCTGCTCTGTTCTCTCCTCTCTCCGCTCTCCAGCTCTGTTCTCTCCTCTCTCTGCTCTCCTCTCTCCGCTCTCCAGCTCTGTTCTCTCCTCTCTCCTCTCTCCTCTCTCCTCTCTCAGCTCTCCGCTCTCCAGCTCTGTTCTCTCCTCTCTCCGCTCTCCAGCTCTGTTCTCTCCTCTCTCCGCTCTCCTGCTCTGTTCTCTCCTCTCTCCGCTCTCCAGCTCTGTTCTCTCCTCTCTCCTCTCTCCGCTCTCCAGCTCTGTTCTCTCCTCTCTCCTCTCTCCTCTCTCCTCTCTCAGCTCTCCCCTCTCCAGCTCTGTTCTCTCCTCTCTCCGCTCTCCAGCTCTGTTCTCTCCTCTCTCCGCTCTCCAGCTCTGTTCTCTCCTCTCTCCGCTCTCCAGCTCTGTTCTCTCCTCTCTCCTCTCTCCGCTCTCCTGCTCTGTTCTCTCCTCTCTCCGCTCTCCAGCTCTGTTCTCTCCTCTCTCCTCTCTCAGCTCTCCGCTCTCCAGCTCTGTTCTCTCCTCTCTCCGCTCTCCAGCTCTGTTCTCTCCTCTCTCCTCTCTCCGCTCTCCTGCTCTGTTCTCTCCTCTCTCCGCTCTCCAGCTCTGTTCTCTCCTCTCTCCTCTCTCCCCTCTCCAGCTCTGTTCTCTCCTCTCTCCGCTCTCCAGCTCTGTTCTCTCCTCTCTCCGCTCTCCAGCTCTGTTCTCTCCTCTCTCCGCTCTCCAGCTCTGATCTCTCCTCTCTCCTCTCTCCGCTCTCCTGCTCTGTTCTCTCCTCTCTCCGCTCTCCAGCTCTGTTCTCTCCTCTCTCCTCTCTCAGCTCTCCGCTCTCCAGCTCTGTTCTCTCCTCTCTCCGCTCTCCAGCTCTGTTCTCTCCTCTCTCCTCTCTCCGCTCTCCTGCTCTGTTCTCCCCTCTCTCCGCTCTCCAGCTCTGTTCTCTCCTCTCTCCTCTCTCCTCTCTCCTCTCTCCTCTCTCAGCTCTCCCCTCTCCAGCTCTGTTCTCTCCTCTCTCCGCTCTCCAGCTCTGTTCTCTCCTCTCTCCTCTCTCCGCTCTCCAGCTCTGTTCTCTCCTCTCTCCGCTCTCCAGCTCTGTTCTCTCCTCTCTCCTCTCTCCGCTCTCCTGCTCTGTTCTCTCCTCTCTCCGCTCTCCAGCTCTGTTCTCTCCTCTCTCCTCTCTCCGTTCTCCAGCTCTGTTCTCTCCTCTCTCCGCTCTCCAGCTCTGTTCTCTCCTCTCTCCGCTCTCCAGCTCTGTTCTCTCCTCTCTCCTCTCTCCTCTCTCCAGCTCTGTTCTCTCCTCTGTCTGTGTTTCTCTGAGTAATATATAGTACATTTTATCCTGGTGCTGGATACAACGTGTGTGTGTGTGTGTGTGTGTGTGTGTGTGCGTGCGTGTGTCTCAGACCAACATAGGCAGTATCCTGGCAGCGGTGAACCCTTATAAACAGATCCCAGGCATGTATGACCTAGATAGAGTTGAGCTGTACAGTCGACACCACATCGGAGAACTCCCGCCCCATATCTTCGCTGTAGCCAATGAGTGTTACCGCTGCATCTGGAAACGACACGACAGCCAATGCGTCCTCATCAGGTGAGATTTGATTGGTCGAGTATGAAGTTGTTGTTTAGACCTTACCCATCTGACCCCTTATCCAATCACATCCAATGAAGATTCACTCATTAATCTGATTGGTTACAGACCAAAGGCTAACTCAATATCTATTAACCAATCACTGTGTAATATATATTATAGTCCAGACAATAACATGCAAATTGTGTTAACCTATCAGATTAATTTGGTGGAGAAGGTCAGAGAAGGGTTAAGTGTGGTTTTTAGGGTGTGACCTTATGTGTGTGTGTGTGTGTGTGTGTGTGTGTGTGTGTGTGTGTGTGTGTGTGTGTGTGTGTGTGTGTGTGTGTGTGTGTGTGTGTGTGCGTGCGTGCGTGCGTGCGTGCGTGTGTGTGTGTGTTCCAGTGGGGAGTCGGGGGCTGGAAAGACAGAGAGCACCAAGCTGCTGCTCCAGTTCCTGTCTGTGATGAGCCAGAACTCTGCTGGGACGCCTCCTTCTGAGAAGACCACGCCAGTGGAGCAGTCCATCGTTCAGAGCAGGTACACACACACACACACACACACACACACATAACTGTCTAAATACACACACACTAACATTCCTCTCTGTGTGCAGTCCTATCATGGAGGCGTTTGGGAATGCCAAGACAGTGTACAACAACAATTCTAGTCGCTTTGGGAAGTTCATCCAGCTCCACTTCTCCCAGAGCGGGAACATCCATGGTGGATGTATCGTTGACTGTATCCTTCTCTCTCTGTCCCCAGTCCCTCCCCAGTGGTTCTGTCCCCAGTCCCTCCCCAGTGGTTCTGACCTTCTCTCTCTGTCCCCAGTCCCTCCCCAGTGGTTCTGTCCCCAGTCCCTCCCCAGTGGTTCTGTCCCCAGTCCCTCCCCAGTGGTTCTGTCCCCAGTCCCTCCCCAGTGGTTCTGACCTTCTCTCTCTGTCCCCAGTCCCTCCCCAGTGGTTCTGTCCCCAGTCCCTCCCCAGTGGTTCTGTCCCCAGTCCCTCCCCAGTGGTTCTGTCCTTCTCTCTCTGTCCCCAGTCCCTCCCCAGTGGTTCTGTCCTGCTCCCTCTGTCCCCAGTCCCTTCCCAGGGGTTCTGTCCTGCTCTCTCTGTCCCCAGTCCCTCCCCAGTGGTTCTGTCCTGCTCCCTCTGTCCCCAGTCCCTCCCCAGTGGTTCTGTCCTGCTCCCTCTGTCCCCAGTCCCTCCCCAGTGGTTCTGTCCTGCTCTCTCTGTCCCCAGTCCCTCCCCAGTGGTTCTGTCCTTCTCTCTCTGTCCCCAGTCCCTCCCCAGTAGTTCTGTCCTTCTCTCTCTGTCCCCAGTCCCTTCCCATTGGTTCTGTCCTTCTCTCTCTGTCCCTAGTCCCTCCCTAGTGGTTCTGTCCCCAGTCCCACCCCAGTGGTTCTGTCCTTCTCTCTCTGTCCCCAGTCCCTCCCCAGGGGTTCTGTCCTTCTCTCTCTGTCCCCAGTCCCTCCCCAGTGGTTCTGTCCTGCTCTCTCTGTCCCCAGTCCCACCCCAGTGGTTATGTCCCCAGTCCCTCCCCAGTGGTTCTGTCCTTCTCTCTCTGTCCCCAGTCCCTCCCCAGTGGTTCTGTCCTGCTCTCTCTGTCCCCAGTCCCTCCCCAGTGGTTCTGTCCCCAGTCCCTCCCCAGTGGTTCTGTCCTGCTCTCTCTGTCCCCAGTCCTTCCCCAGTGGTTCTGTCCTGCTCTCTCCTTTCCCCAGTCCCTCCCCAGTGGTTCTGTCCTTCTCTCTCTGTCCCCAGTCGCTCCCCAGTGGTTCTGTCCCCAGTCCCTCCCCAGTGGTTATGTCCCCAGTCCCTCCCCAGTGGTTCTGTCCTGCTCTCTCTGTCCCCAGTCCCTCCCCAGTGGTTCTGTCCCCAGTCCCTCCCCAGTGGTTCTGTCCTGCTCTCTCTGTCCCAAGTCCCTCCCCAGTGGTTCTGTCCCCAGTCCCACCCCATTGGTCCTGTCCTTCTCTCTCTGTCCCCAGTCCCACCCCAGGGGTTCTGTCCTTCTCTCTCTGTCCCCAGTCCCTTCCCAGGGGTTCTGTCTTGCTCTCTCTGTCCCCAGTCCCTCCCCAGTGGTTCTGTCCTTCTCTCTCTGTCCCCAGTCCCTCCCCAGGGGTTCTGTCCTGGTCTACAGGGACCTCCAGCCATAACACATCATATCTGTTCAACATGTTTAACCTCCTTAACTCCTTTCCTCTCAGATTTACTGGAGAAGGTAATGTTCTACCCCCTATCTGGGGCGGTCGTACACACACACACACACACACACACACACACATACATGCATATGCATAGTCACACACACACACACACACACAGTCACACACACAGTCACACACACCCACACACATACAGTCACACACCTCACACATACAGTCACATACACACACACAACTTGTTCTAGACCTGTGTTCCTTCTACTGTAGAACCGCGTGGTGAGACAGAACCCTGGAGAACGGAACTACCACATCTTCTACGCCCTGCTGGCCGGAGCCAACAAGGAACACAGGGGTGAGGAGAGTTCTGTCATGTTGCAATATGGTTGTTGGGATGTTGACAACAACATTATCAATGTTGTGGTCAAATTGTACTTATGTTGCCCCAATGTTGTGGTAATGTTGGTTGTCCTGATGTTGCCTCTCCTATCAGAGCTGTATTTCCTGGATGACCCTCCTGAGTCATTCCACTACCTCAGCCAATCAGGCTGTCTCAAAGACAAGAGCCTGGACGATAAACAGCTCTTCAACAGCGTCATGGTTAGTGTGTGTGTGTGTGTGTGTGTGTGTGTGTGTGTGTGTGTGTGTGTGTGTGTGTGTGTGTGTGTGTGTGTGTGTGTAATATTTGTATGCATGTGTGTGTGTGTGTGTAATATTTGTATGCATGTGTGTGTGTGACATTGTAATACTGAACATTGATCATGTAGGAGGCGCTGAAGGTGATGGAGTTCACTGAGGAGGAGACCAGAGACGTGTTCAAACTGCTGTCTGGAGTCCTACAGCTGGGCAACATTCAGTTCATGACCGCCGGAGGAGCGCAGATCACCACCAAACAGGGTATGTGTGTGTGTGTGTGTGTGTGTGTGTGTGTGTGTGTGTGTGTGTGTGTGTGTGTGTGTGTGTGTGTGTGTGTGTGTGTGTGTGTAAGTGTGTAAGTGTGTAAGTGTGTGTGTGTGTAAGTGTGTGTGTGCGTGCGTGCGTGCGCGCGCGCGTGTGTGTGTGTAACGTGTCTCTCTCTCCAGTGCTCAGTAATGTCAGTGAGCTACTTGGGCTGGACTGCTTCCAGCTGTCTGAGGTGCTGACGCAGAGATCCATGATCCTCAGAGGAGAAGAGATATGCTCTCCGCTCACCATAGAACAGGTACACACACACACACACACACACACACTCTTGCACATACACACACACACACAGACACACACACACACTCTCGCACATACACACACACACACACAGACACACACACACACTCTCGCACATACACACACACACACACACAGACACACACACACACTCTCGCACATACACACACACACACTAACACACACTCTCGCACATACACACACAGGGACTGACACATACATTTGCATTAACACAGTGCACAGATGTTTCACTGCCCCCCCCTCTCTCTTCCAGGCGGTGGATTCCCGGGACTCTGTCTCCATGGCTCTGTATTCCCAGTGTTTTTCCTGGATCATTCTCCGGATCAACCAGAAGATCAGAGGGAAAGACAACTTCAAGTCCATCGGAATACTGGACATCTTCGGCTTCGAGAACTTCCAGGTGAGGTGTTCTGTTCCAACTTCCATCATTGTCCAACACACACAATCACAATCACACACACAATCACTCACAAACACACAATCACACACACACACACACAATCACACACACACACACACAAATGACTGACAGTATGACACGTATGACTGACAGTTCGAAACCAGTTCATCTCTATCCCACTGAGCTATCTCACTACCCACGTATACACAACCACACACACACACACACACACTCGTTCTCTCCATATCTCAAAGGTGTGTGTGTTGTTCCTCTAGGTGAATCGGTTTGAGCAGTTCAACATCAACTACGCCAACGAGAAGCTGCAGGAGTACTTCAACAAACACATCTTCTCTCTGGAACAACTGGAGTACAACAGGTAAACACACACACACACACACACACTCACACACACACACACACACAGATACACACACAGAGATACACACACACACACACACCCTCTGAGACACACACACACACACACACACACACACACACACCCTCTGAGACACACACACACACTCACACACTGAGACACACACACACACACACTGAGATATACTCACACATTCTGAGACCTGTGATAACGCTGTGTGTCCATAGAGAGGGAGTCCAGTGGGAAGCCATAGACTGGATGGATAACGCTGAGTGTCTGGACCTCATAGAGAAGGTAAGAGACCACAGTTGTCTCTCCAATGGCACTCTACAGATGTAGGATCTTAATTTGAACGAGTTTTCTACCGAAGGAAAAAAATCCTGCAGCAACAATAAATGTGAATTATTAGGTGGATTATAATTATACATTTTTGTAGGGGTTGATACATTTTTGGTAAAGGGAAAATCATAGTGGAAATTACGAACTTCAGAAGCCTTATTAAACCTCAAATACACTACAAGTTTAAAATGAACTTAATTGCTAGAGTTGTTGTCTGCAACAGGGTGACCAAATTAAAATCCTACATCTGTATTCCCTATTTAGGATTCAGCCCAACACAGTGTTGCTGCTGTAATGTTCATGTGAAGTTGATTTAATGTTGATGTAATGTTACTATGACGTAAATCTGACGTTTTGGTTGTGTGTCTCTCTGCCAGAAACTGGGGATGCTAGCATTGGTCAACGAGGAGAGTCGCTTCCCCAAAGGGACAGACTTCACACTGCTGGAGAAACTACACAGCAGGCACTCTGTGAGCCATACAGTACACACACAGACCCAATACAAATGACCCCGCTCCACCCAGGCACACACACACACACAGACCCAACACAAACGACCCCGCCCCACCCAGATACACACACACACACACACACACACACACACACACACACACACACACACACACACACACACACGCCACAGGTGGCTGGTGGCACCTTCATTGAGGAGGATTGGCTCATAGTAATGGCTGGAACAGAGTGTACTTAATGGTATACAACTCAAACACATAGTTTGCTACCAATCCATTCACTCCATTCCACCATTATTATGAGCCATCATCCCCTCACCAGCCTCCTGTGACACACATGCTACTATGTGACATTCATTCATATGGTGGGATATAACTTGTCTCCTCCTCCCTCTGCAGACAAACCCTTACTATGTGAAGCCTCGACTGGCTGACCATCAGTTTGGCATCAGGCACTATGCTGGAGAGGTTCTGTATGATGTCACCGGGGTTCTGGAGAAGAACAGAGATACATTCAGAGACGACATCCTCAACATGCTGAAGGAGAGCAGACTGGACTTCATCTATGATCTGTTTGAGAGAGTGGGCAGCAGGAACAGTGAGGAGACTCTGAAGATGGGAACAGCCAGACGCAAGCCTACCGTCAGCTCACAGTTTAGGGTGAGAGAAGTTGTATGTTTTTGTGTGTGTGTGTGTGTGTGTGTGTGTGTGTGTGTGTGTGTGTGTGTGTGTGTGTGTGTGTGTGTGTGTGTGTGTGTACTGATTCTCTGTGTCTTTCTCTCAGGACTCTCTCCATTCCCTTATGGGCACTCTGAGTGTGTCCAACCCCTTCTTCGTGCGCTGCATCAAACCCAACAACGAGAAGGTTAGCATTATCTATTGCATATCTATATCTTTCACACTACATATCTATATTAGCCCCAAAAGTCCAACCTATCACTTTACATAAACTACATGACCAAAAATATGTGGACACCTGCTCGTCGAATATGGGACTTAATATGGAGTTGGTACGCCCTTTGCTGCTATAACAGCCTCCACTTATCTGGGAAGGCTTTCCACTAGATGTTGGAACATTGCTGCGGGGACTTCCTTTCATTCAGCCACAAGAGCATTAGTCAGGTTGGGCACTGATGTTGGGCGATTAGGCCTGGCTCGCAGTCAGCTTTCCAAATCAACCCAAATGTGTTTGATGGGGTTGAGGTCAGGGCTCTGTGCAGGCTGGTCAAGTTCTTCCACACCAATCTCGACAAACCATTTCTATATGGACCTTGCTTTGTGCACAGGGGCATTGTCATGCTGAAATAGGAAAGGACCTTCCCTAAACAAAGTTGGAAGCACAGAATCGTCTAGAATGTCATTGCATGCTGGAGCGTTAAGATTTCCCTTCACTGGAACTAAGGGGCCTAGCTCGAACCATGAAAATCAGCCCCAGTCCATTATTCCTCCGCCACCAAACTTTACAGTTGACACTATGCATTCGGGCAGGTAGCATTCTCCTGGCATCCGCTTAACCTAGATTTGTCCGTTGGACTGCCAGGTGATGAAGCGTGATTCATCACAACAGAGAACGCGTTTCCCCTGCCTCAGAGTCCAATGGCGGCAAGCTTTACACCACTCCAGATGACGTTGCTTCCAGAGAAGTTTGGAACTCGGTAGTGAGTGTTGCAATCGAGGACAGACGCGGCTGAGCCATTGTTGCTCCTAGACATTTCCACATCACAATAACATCACTTACAGTTGACCGGGGTAGCTCTAGCAGGGCAGAAATTTGACGAACTGACTTGTTGAAAAGGTGGCATCCTATGACACTGAGCTCTTCAGTAAGGCCATTCTACTGTCAATGTTTGTCTATGGAGATTGCATGGCTGTGTGCTCGATTTTATACACCTGTCAGCAACAGGTGTGGCGTGAAATAGATGAATCCACTTGTTTGAAGGGCTGTCCACATACTTTTGTATACACTACAGTTCAAAAGTTTTACAACACCTACTCATTCAAGGGTTTTTCTTTATTTTTACTATTTTCTACATTGTAGAATAATAGTGAAGACATCAAAACTATGAAATAGCACATATGGAATCATGTAGTAACAAAAACAAAAGCTATGAAATAGCCACCCTTTGCCTTAATGACAGTTTCACACACTCTTGGCATTCTCTCAACCAGCTTCATGAGGTAGTCACCTGGAATGTATTTGATTTAACAGTTGTGCCTTCTTAAAAGTTAACTTGTGGAATTTCTTTCCTTCTTAATGCATTTGAGACAATCAGTTGTGTTGTGACAAGGTAGGGGTGGTATAAAGAAGACAGCCCTATTTGGTAAAAGACCAAGTCCATATTATGACAAGAACGACTCCAATAAGCAAAGAGAAACGGCAGTCCATCATTACTTTAAGACATAAAGGTCAGAAACCATCAAGCGCAATGATCAAACTGGCTCTCATGAGGACCGCCACAGGAAAGGAGGACCCAGAGTTACCTCTGCTGCAGAGGATAAATTCATTAGATTTACCAGCCTCGTAAATTGCAGCCCAAATAAATGCTTCACAGAGTTCAAGTAACAGACACATCTCAACATCAACTGTTCAGAGACTGCGTGAATCAGACCTTCATGGTCGAATTTCTGCAAAGAAACCACCACTAAAGGACACCAATAATAAGAAGAGACTTGATTGGGCCAAGAAACACAAGCAATAGACATTAGACCGGTGGAAATCTGTCCTTTGGTCTGGAGTCCAAATTGGAGATCTTTGGTTTCAAGCGACATGTCTTTGTGAGACATGGGGGTGAACAAATTATTATGTAGAATTCAAGACACACTTAACCAGCATGGCTACCACAGCATTCTTCAGCGATACGTTATCCCATCTGGTTTGGGCTTAGTGGGACTATCATTTGTTTTTCAACAGGACAATGACTCAACACACCTCCAGGCTGTGTAAGGGATATTTTACCAAGAAGGAGAGTGATTGAGTGCTGCATCAGATGACCTGGCCTCCACAATACTCCGACCTCAACCGAATTGAGATGGTTTGGGATGAGTCTGACCACAGAGTGAAGGAAAAGTAGCCAACAAGTGCTCAGCACATGTGGGATCTCTTTCAAGACTGTTGTAAAAGCATTTCAGGTGAAGCTGGTTGAGAGAATGCCAAGAGTGTGCAAAGCTGTCATCAAGGCAAAGGGTGACTACTTAGAAGAATTTCAAATATAAAATATATTTTGATTTGTTTAACACTGTTTTGGTTACTACATGATTCCATAGGTGTTATTTTATAGTTTTGATGTCTTCACTATTTTTCTACAATGTAGAAAATAGTAAACATTTAGAAAAACCCTTGAGTAGGTGTTCTGAAACGTTTGCCCGGTAGTGTACATAGTGTACCTTTGTGTGGTAAGACACTCTTTACCAGACATCAAACTCCTTGAACATAGGGTGACACAAATGTATATCAGAACTTATTGTAACCAAACACCTCTGATCTGTGACCCTTGTAGAACCCGAGCGTGTTTGACCCGGAAGTGGTTCTGAACCAGTTGAGGTATTCTGGAATGTTAGAAACCGTTAAGATCCGCCGGGCCGGCTTCCCTGTCCGCAGAACCTTCAAAGACTTCATCAGCCGGTCAGTGTGTGTGTGTCAGTGTGTGTGTGTGTGTGTGTGTGTGTGTGTGTGTGTGTGTGTGTGTGTGTGTGTGTGTGTGTGTGTGTGTGTGTCAATGTGTGTGTGTGTGTGTGCGTGTGTGTGTGTGTGTGTGTGTGTCAGTGTGTGTGTGAGTATGTGTGTGTGTGTCTGTCTGTCTCTTCCCCCTGCCCCTCTTTTTGTAATTCTCTCTCTCTGGACTTGTGTATGTAAATAAACTTTGTTTGTTTTAACTTTGTTACTCTTTCACTTCCTCTTACTCCACCTCTGTCTTCCTCTCTCTCAGGTATCAGATCATTCTACAAGAGAAGGGGGGTGGAGCGGGGGATGATAAGAAGAGGAGTACAGACCTGCTGACCAAATACGATCGTGCCAAGAAGGAGTGGCAGCTGGGAAAGACCAAGGTAAGACTGCAGCAGAACTTTAGTGGACTTAACACCAGTGGATGCCAACAGATGTTGAAGTGACATTTCACCCGGCCCACCCCTCAACCTCTCACCCCTGACGTCACACCTCTGACCTCTAGGTGTTTATGAAGGAGTCTCTGGAACAGCGTCTGGAGAAAGAGAGAGACGAGGTTCGCCGTAAAGCAGGCATGGTCATCAGAGCCCACATCCTCACCTACATCGCCAGGAAGCACTTTAAGCGTGTGAAGGAGAGCGTCGTCACCCTCCAGGGGTACCTTCGTACCCACATACAACGGAAATGGTTTCTACGGCGATGCTTGGCGACGCGGGTACTCCAAAAACACAGACGAGGACAGGTGGCCCGCGCAAGCTGCCGTCAACTCAGAGACGAGAGGAGGAAGAGAGAGGAGGAGGAGAGGAAGAAGAGAGAACAGGAGGAGGGAAAGAAGGAGGGAGAGGTGGAAGGAGAGAAGGGGGGAGGAGTAGAAGCAAAGGCTGCTCAGGGTTCTGAGGTGAGCTTTCTCTTCTCTACTCTTTTCTCTGCTCACCCCTCTTTTAGAAAATGGTCTGGTCCTATACTATCATAGGAATGGGCTCATCCATGTCATCAGATATAGGGATGTCATGAGATGACACCTGACGTTCTTTATAATTTCCTCTCGTTCTCTCCCTCTCCACTCCATTGTGTCTCTCTCCCTTTTCTCCCTCCGCCTCCTCCCTTCTCCCTCTCTCCCTTTCCAGAAAAAGGAAGGAAAGACGGAAGAAGAGGCCCGTCAGATGGAGGAGATCTTGCGTATAGAGTTGGAGATCGAGCGCCTACAGAAACAGAGGGAGGATGGGGTCTCCCAGCTCTGTGAGTCCTCCAGGCAGGAGCTCCGGCTACGCCGGGACGCAGAGATCAAGAGGCTGAAGAAGGAGGCCTCTCGTAAGGCCACAGAACTAATCGACCTCCTGGACTTTGGAGGTCTGGATCCTAGTTTAGCCACCGCGGCTAGCGCTAGTGTAGAGGTTGGTGTTCAGTATTTCCTGAAGAGTGTTGAGATTGTTCTTCTGTGTCCCTCTCCTGTGTCAAGTTGGATATGCTTAAAAGATATCTGGCCTTATCTGCCCTGACACTAACCCCTTTTCTCCCTGCCCTCCAGCTGCTCCAGGAGGGCCCAGCCATGGCCACGGCCGTAACCCAGGAGGAGGAGGTGGACGAGGGCTTCCATGCCGAGGAGGAGTGCACTGTCCCTCTCCTCCCAGACTTCCCTCCTCCAGCCGAGGCTGACGCTGCCGTGGACCAGGATATGTTCGCCCACCTGCCGCCCCCTCCACCTGCCTTCGCTGAGGGCTCTACTGCTACACCACCTCCCCCTCTCCTCGATTCATCCTCACCCACTCCCGTCCCTCCCCCGCCTCCCCCCTTACCAGTTGAAGATGGCTCTGCCACCCCTCCCCCACCATTGCCTCCTGGAGAGGGGGAGGGAAAAGGAAAAGAGGGGGAGAAAAAAGAGGGTGATGGAGGGAGGACAACGAGTATCTTGAGCCTCGGAGAAGGGGAGGAGCCGATCTACAGCATGCCGGTCGACAGCGGCGAATCAGATTACGACGAGGAGGAGGGCTCTGTCACCGCGGGAGACGATGGTTCCGCTTCCGGGCAGAATAGCAACAGAGGCAGCGCGGCCATGACGGAGGAAGAAGCTCTGAGGAAGTCCACGTGCACCAACGCCAGCATAGAGTCATACAGGGGCAGCTCTGACTCAGTTAGTACACACACACACATATTCACACATACACACACACACACACATTCACACGTTATCGCTGTGTTTTAATAGGGCGTTGGGCCACCACAAGCCACCAGAACAGCTTCAATACACCTTGGCATAAATTCTACAAGTGTCTAGAGCTCTATTGGAGGAATGCGACGCCATTCTTCCACAAGAAATTCCATCATTTGGTGTCTTGTTGATGGTGGTGGAGAACTCTGTCTCAGGCGCCGCTTCAGAATCTCCCATAATTGTCCAATTTGGTTGAGATCTGGTGACTGAGACGGCATATCGTGAAACATCAGCAAGTTGAGCAGTCTTTGTCACTGAAGCTCCTGCCAAACGTGATCCAACAGTCTCCCCTCTTTCAAAGTCACTGAGATCTCTTCTTCTAGCCATGGTCACCAAAATAATGGGCAACTGGGCCTGCCAAGCATTTTTAAACATAACCCTAAGCATGATGGGATGTTAATTCCACACCCGTGTGGAAGCACCTGCTTTCTGTACACTTTGTATCCCTCTTTGTATCCCTTGTTTCCTTTATTTTGGCAGTTACCTGTATATATACGTAGATAGATAGATAGATAGATAGATAGATAGATAGATAGATAGATAGATAGATAGATAGATAGATAGATAGATAGATATATAGATATTGAGGTATATATCTGTGTTGTCCAGTACATAGAGAGTGATGATGAGCATGATGAGCTGTTGGACACAGATGAGGAGGTACACAACGGCAGGGTCACTCTTCTCAACGGGAATGGACCTCCGTACTTCCATAGTTACCTCTACATGAAGGGTGAGTACAAACACAAACA